>NC_071268.1:11138493-11245993 GCF_023375685.1 Ictalurus furcatus | reverse complement strand
CCCAAGCCTTCCCTATCATGTGGCGCGTGTGTGTGTGTGTGTGTGTATGTATGTATGTATGTATGTGTGTGTATATGTGTATATATGTATATATATATGTATATATATATTTAACTTTTTTATTTACTTTTCATAAGTTATGATTTTTAAAAATAACTTTCATAAAACTATATAACGGACAGGTATGGAACATGAACGATATAAAATGTTTCTGAACACTATAACGACTTTGAACAAGAGAACTAGGCTGTAATAACGTGGATTATTTTACATGTAAATCATGTTGCATTACATTCGTCTTGCGTTCTAAAAACATTTGCATATGAATGAAGTAAATTGGGAAGAAGGGCACGTCTCGTTATCCCTGACATTGTTAAATCTCCGGCTCTCAAACACTCACTGAACAGAGCAGACACAGAGAGAGGTGAGAGTGCAGCGGGAAAGCAAGACCTCGCACTTACAGGACAGTACTGGTGACATAAGACAGAACGTTGCTAAGGTTTGTCCAAAATGTCGCTAGATTTGTCGCTAGGTGCTGTGTTTCTTTTGTTTTTTTTTCCCCAAAAAAAAAAGTTGCTAAAGGGGTCTGAAAAGTGGCTAAGTTGGCTACACTGGTCTGCACTGACAGCTAGATAAAAGGCAGGCTGAGCTCCGCCTCTCCCCAGCAAAAAGAAAATACAGAGGGAGAGAGAGAACGTGGGGTTTTTCATTTTTTATGCACGTTCTGTCTGAAAAGCAATAAAATACGAGTACCCAAATGATGCCCTGTCTGTGTTATGAAGAGAGCTATGAAGAGAGATGCAGCACTCCCAGAAGCATATTCACGTTTGTGTTCTGTTTACTTCTTAACATAACACAACCATCGTGAGTTTCAGAATTTTATGCCCGATCCTCACTAAAACAAATTAGCAGTGTTGTGGCTCATATTCCTGTAATTCCCATGGCCCCGTATTCCGTTCGTTTTTTGTGGAGACTCCTGTACAGAGGATTGTGGGAGCGAGAGCGATGCGAAGCAGGTGAAGAAAACTTTTGCAAATGAGAAGTGAATATTGTTGGGCGATGTTCAGCGATATTGTTTTATATTGTTGGTTTAGTAATCAGTCACTGTCCCGGTTCAGCTTCACACCGAGATAAGTGTAGTGCGTGATTGAATGGACGTTAATAAAAATAATAAACAGGATGGAATAGAAAGAAGAAGCAACTATCCTCTGAAAACATCTCAATGGTAGCTCGCTGATGGAAAGTCACTTAATGTAACCCAGTATGGCAAGTGGAAACAAACTGCATTGATTTAAGTACGTGAATGTGCGTTGGGCGGGAAACAAATACACCGGTTTAATAAAGGTGCTTTCAGATGGACGTGAACAAAGCTAGTCAAAAGCTTGAGTAGATCCAGCGTACATGTTTTATAGATCGTGTCAGACAGATGCGAGGGTTGCGATGACATGGGTGGTGCAGATTACTGCGTGCTTTTGGAAGCAGCTCGATGTTTCAGAAGTATCTGGGACAACAGGTTGGAGTTTCTAAACACGATGCCCAAGGCTATGATTTCTACCATTCCAGAGCAAAGTTCATGCGGCGCTGTTTACTCAGCTCATCCTCAAGTGTTCTGTTCTGTCTTTCTCCAACACATGTTTACATATTGAAAATGATTTTGGAGTTCATGATCAAAGCCTTTGCAGTTCTGAGTTCTGACTACTGACACAGAAAAACGAGCAAGAAGCAACTTAAAACCGACAAGGTGCGCTATTGTAGGAAGACAGCAGGGGGGTGTGATGCAGCCAGACACGATCTGCGCTACTGTAAACACACCAGAGTTATGAAATGATTTTCCTATAACAGCACATTCTGAAGTTTTTTTTTTTATACGCACAATTTGCCAATGCTAGCATTTTTTAAATACGTGTGCCAATGTTGGTTAAATCTTGTGGAACAGCAACGTAACAACTTAGTTCCTGTCGTCACTTGGTTCTTGTCATAGCAGCCGCTCCTTCTCATGCCTTTCATTTTTCTCTCTCTTGAAGTTAATAAGATTATCAAAGCAACTTGTCATGTTACATCGAAAGCACAAAGTCTGATGTGTTAAAGTGCACCTATTATGGTATGTGTTATAGAGCTGTATGTGAATGTAAAAAGTCTGCAAAGTTTCACAAATCAAAGTGTTATTGACTCCCAAAAGAAGGAACCGATTCAGAACAGCTGAAACGAGTTGTTAGTGATTCCAGACTGTAATTCCTGTACGTAGGTTCTACGTAGGTTTGTAACAAAAAGCCCCGCCTCTGGTCTTCATCGGCTGCTCACTGACAGGCGGAGCCGAAACTCATTACGGTAGTGGGCGTTTCTTTTTTGGCACACGCTGACAGCGGTAGACCAATCATAACAGACTGGGACATCTGACCAATCAGAGCAGAGTATGCTCTCTGAATGAAGGAGTTAGTTACAGCTTTATTTCTGACTATAACAAAGCACTGACACTGGAGACTTTATGCATTAAAATGGCGCATTCATATAAGCTTGTGATTTGCTTTACAGGCAGCACTACTGCGAAGGCTGCTGTTATAGGAAATGAATCAACACCTTTTAACCAATCAGCATTGAGAATTAAACCGCGCTGTGGCCTCATGCACAGACTTTAGCACCGTTAATGCTGCTAGAGTCTCTGTTCACAGATCTGTGTAGACAGGATGTTTGTGTAGTTGTGACTTAAATGAGAACGTCAAGGTTTTAACCCTTCAACACTGCATTTCTACCTACAGATGGGAACCCTTTTTGATTTCTTATATTTTTTTTGTGTAAAAGCGCTCTGTGCACGGGCTTGTTATCTGAAAGATTCAGTCTTGGTTTTGCTTCACCGAGTTGCCTTGTGAGCTGAAGCGAATGCGTCTCTGCACTTCTTTTTCTCAGCAGTACCACAGTCTACCAAATCTTTAGTCAAGGATGTGACTACAGCGTTGTCTTTCTAAGTCAACGCTGTTCATGAGCGTCAGTATGTTCAAAGCAGGGCGAGAGAAAATGGGACAAGATCCAAAGTGAAGGAGGGAGAGAAGAAAAATGATCCCATTACTCATAAAGCTGGGTTGTGGTCTGGTTAAGTAATTAAGTTACAAAGCTACAAAAGCGAGAGAGTAAAGAAGCTGAAAGGGAAGTGAATGAGACAGAGAGGAGGCTGAGATTCTTGAGATTCATGTTGTGGTTGTGTTCTGGTTTTTTCAGTAAAAGGTGTTGCCAGGTGGAGAAAACACACACACATTAGACACCACAGATTTACACTTACACTTTCAGCTGTTCTCGTGCCCGCACAAATATTTTGTGTCCTCGCACCATAGATTGTTTTGACGCTCATATCAAAAAGGCCTACGGAGTAGGGATGTAGCAACAAGCCTGGAAAGTCGATGCAGTTTATCTCGTCCTTCCTACTGTGAGAACATTACCAGGCAAATTACCTACAGTTTGTCAAACTCTGCGGTCGTCTGGTCGTTTTATTTCCGTCCAGGTAGCACACACGTCTGCACCTGCCTGCGAGTCTGAGACTTTCTATGCGGTCGTCACCTCGCGTTGGAAACACAGCTGTCTGACTGTTGCTTCTTGCTGTACTCGGTCTCGTATCATGCGTGTCGGTGATCCTCTCCCAGATATGAAACACTTCCCAAGTTATGAAATGAAATATGGATGCGCATCGTACATGTCATGATTGTTGTTTGATCGTATTTTCACTTTGTTTTTGGAGCTTTGGTTCATCCCAAACTGAAATAAGAGCCAGCGTCTCTTCTCTCTACTCCGGTTCCTCTTCACCTGCTCGGACGCCGCGTTGTGACCATGTGATGCAAACATCAGAGTTCGCTCCCCCTGTGGTAATCTTATTGCTGTACAGGTGCGAGAGTTTTCTCACCGAGGAGACGTGTAAATAAAAGTGTTAGATGCCAACCTGATAATAAACTCATCCAATCCAAATAGGGTGTAATTGGAGTGAAGTTTCCATGATGGATTAAATCAGACGTTTTTAACTGTCCGACCAAATAAAAGTTGGGCTTGGATAGAGACGGGACGCAACTGGAGATGAAAACACTTTGGATAATGTTTGTGTTTATGTTCTGCGTGTTAAGCCTTTATTCATTTAATCTGAGTGAGCGTTATTATTGTTCATTTTTAAGAGTTGCATGTTTTAATGAATATCGGCGTATAATCTGCAGTGTACAAGCAAAAAAAAAAGCAGTGTTTTGTATATATAAGATTAAAAAAAAACAACAAACTATTTAGATTCTATAATTAGTAGTAATGAATACTTTATTGTATGAATTTTTACTTTATTATATGAATGTGAATTTATTTATATGAATTACTGAATTATTTTAATAAGTAAAATAATTATGTTTAGTGTGTCAATTGTTCTACTCAGGGCCTGTGTGATGAAGCTGGTTTGCTCATTCCAGTCCTGCTGATCAATATGGAGGGGTGTGTGTGTGTGTTTGCGTGTGTGTGTGTGTATAAAGTCAACATGGTGCCGTGATTGAGAAGAATTGGCCCACACCAGCGAGAGTGAGTAGTGAGGTAAAGGGAAAGAGAAAGGTTCCAATGAAGGGCGAGGTTTAATGCGCACAGATTCCAGTGAACTCTGTCTCATGTTTTTCTGAAGTTTGTGAATCCTGGAGTTCGTTCAGTGCTTTTCATGTTGTGAATGTTTCTCTCTCTGTGTGTGTGTGTGTGTGTGTGTGTGTGTGTGTGTGTGTTTTTTCTAGCCTTGTGCTCTGTATAAATGTATCCCCTGACTCTTGGCAGCTTTAGTACAAGCCCTTGTTACAGTGGCACAGCCTGATAGACAAGCCAGTTCTCTGTCCTTCTCTAATACTCCAGTTGACGTTAGACATGTATCAGCTGTCTGAGTAGCTCTACACTCACAGACGCACAGGTACACACACACACACACGCACACAGATATTCCCATGTTACTGATGGGAAGCTTTCAATGCAATATGATTTTGATACTTGGATAGCTTTTTTTTTTTTTTTTAAACTGTGTCGCAATTTATTACTTGTAATGCATGAAGTTGTGAAAGTGAAATCCTGAGAATTCAGCATCACAGAGGCGTGAAGCGTTTGCGATGAACTGTGGAATTGACCTGGTAATTAATTGAGCAATTTCTGTGAAGCGCGTATAGGCGTTACCACGTGGTCGAGGGTTCTCCGGTTAGCAGGAACAGAGGAAGACCTTTTGTCATGTTCTTCAAACCGTTCGTGAACAGTTTTTGCAGTGTGGCTGAAAAAGGCCACTGCCGTTAGCGAACACCGTTGCCGTGAAGGGGTGAAGTTGGTCTGCAGCGATGTTTAGGTAGGTGGCACGTGTCAAGGTAACATCCACATGAAAGCCAGGACTCAAAGTTTCCCAGCAGAACATTGCCCAGAGCATCACACTGCCTCCGCTGGGTTACCTTCTTCCCATAGTGCATCCTGGTGCAGCTCTTCCCCATGAAAGTGACACACAAACACACACACACACACACACACACACGGCCATTCATATGATGTAAAAGAAAACGGGATTCATCAGACCAGGCCACTTTCTTCCATTGCTGCATGGTCCAGTTCTGATGCTCACGTAGCCCATTGTAGATGCTTTCGGACACTTTTCTATCATAACCAGCATGAACATTTTCAGCAGTTTGTGTTGTAGTAGCTCTTCTGTGGGATCGAACCAGAAGGGCTAGCCTTCTCTCCCGACCCATATCTGACACCGGTTCACCAGGTGTCCTTCCTTGGATCACTTTTGGTAGGTACTAACCACTGCATACCGGGAACACCCCACAAGACCTGCTGTTTTGGAGATGTTCTGACCCGGTCGTCTAACCATCACAATGTGGCCCTTGTCAAAGTCGCTCAGATCCTCACGCTTGGCCGTTTTTCCTGTTTCCAACACATAAACATCAAGAACTGACAGTTCACATGCTGCCTAATATATCCCACCCCTTGACAGCTGCCATTGTAATGAGATAATCAATACTATTCACGTCACCTGTCCGTGATTTTAACGTAATGACTGATCTGTGTCTTTCTTTTTTTCTTTGAAAAAAAAAAAGAGTCTGATTATTGAGGTTTGTGCATTGATGTGTTTAGTGAGAGAATTCTGATGCATGTAATATTATTATTTTTTTCCTTCCCTTTAATTGCCATTGCTCAGCTCTCATCAAAACGTTAACATTGTGTAAGAGTGATGTTGCGCCTGCTGGCCTGTCAGAAATCTAATGAAAATGGCTGTTTCTTGGAATTTATTTTTGCTACGTCCATCTTGACTTCATTATTAATCATCTGCCGAAACGAATCCGATTTTCTTTTATTGCTTTAAATTGACCTCAGGCTTTTCTGAGTCACAGTTTTAATTTAGTTTCAGCTTTTATTAAAGAGCAGCTACCACAATAAAACAGTTGCTTAATTATTCGATTTGTGTTGCCCCGGGACACTCTTGCCACTCTGTCCTTCCATGTGACTTTTTGCCATGTGTGAAATTCTTCATGAGTAACTAGGCAACATGTTCAGTGCCAAGTGAAAGCCTAATTTTTGTGTAAATATTCCACTCGGCAGAAACAGAGCGTGAGCGGGCGAGAGGAGGAGGCATGGATCACTGTAGCCTTTTAACCTCACCACTTTGTTGCTTCGGCTTCCTTTTATTCGACGTTTGCTGCTTGTTGTAGTAAATGGCTGAATGTTTGTTTTTCTGGCCAGGGTTCATGGCTAAAAGTCCAGGCTGAGATAGCTGTAAATGCAGTGTTTATTTCTGTTTGTGTCTGTCGATGTAGCTCAACTAATCCGTTAATCATGAAGTGACATTTTTTCAACTCTGCTAGTCAAACTGTGATGATGGTGATGATGATTTTTTTTTTTAAAGTCTGGCTCGCATCATTGTATTTAATTTAAATGAATGTGCTGTGATATTTCTGTAAAGATGAAGGTTTTTTGTGGTGTGTGTGTGCATGTACATGTAGAGGTGTTAGTGTATTCACTGGACAGGTTGTCCAGCTCCTGCACTAAAAAAAAAACCACTGAGGCGGCTCAGACAGGATTAATGAGGCAGGATGTGAATGGTGTGTCCGTGCGCGTGCACACACACACACACACGCTGTCCTCAGGTTCACAAGGTAATTATATAGATGTCAGAAAGAAACAGAAGTATTGTGAATCATCTGTACAACTATGTTGAGTGATGTGATAAGTGGTGTAATAAACTCTCTCAATACTCCATGTTCTCCAATATTATTCAGTACCGGGATTGACAAACCATTAGCCTGAGCACCTGTGACAAGCAGACAGGGTTTTGATCCTTTCTTGGAAACAAATTGGCATGCATGTTTAAACATTTCATGTGGTTTGCCGCATCTTGATGATGCAACCATAGTGCCAGGACTCGTTGTGTATGCCACCACCTGCTGCACTACACACATCTGCCGAGAGGGCATCGTTTTTTTAATGATTTTTACATTGTGTGTTCTTTTGCATGCAGATGGTCTTGGGAGAATCAGGAACACGAACAATTGAGAGAAAATAAAGATGTTCTCTAGACTTGAATAATATATTTAGAGCTGCAACAACTAATCAATAAAATCGGTAATAATGGATTATGAAAATCGTTGGCAATGAATCTCATTATCGATTAGTTGGTTTGCACGCGTTTACTCATTATATTACTTCTGTTCCCGAAAACACGCTTCGGAAAGTAAATACTAAAATCGTGTCCCAAATGACGTACTATATACTTACACTATGCACTATGTACTCTACCGTCTAGTGTATGAATTTTAGAAAGGTAATATCGTCTCAAAAGGAACACGAGTGGTTTTTTTTTTTACTAACTGGAAATATAAGCTGTTTCCCAGTCAGTGGCGCATGACGTCATACGCACGTAACGTGACACCACTAGCTTTAGCAGATACCCAGAGTCACCAACACTGACTTTCTTCAGTTTACTGTTTGTCCGCATTACCCTTTATTCCCAACATGACCTCAGTCACCATCAGACAGAGGCGTAACTGTCAAGTGAGCTCTAAGGCATTGGAGCATTTTATATTAAACACTGCAGACAAGATCAAGCTTTACAAAACGGAGTTTGTGTAGCACGGACACACGACAGTGATGCACGAGCACAAACTTATGTTTATATCCAAAATGCTCCACTGTGTGTAAGGGCTTGGGGAAACTGGTGCAAGCTGCTTAAAAGGTTTAGTTTAATTTAAGTCATTATATGTTGTATTTGCACGCTTGCAGTGTAATGATCTGTAAGTGATCTGTTAGTAACGAGGCCTCGTTGCTCCTCACTCACGGTGTAGTCGCGGTGATAAACAGTGGGAGATCTGTAATGTCCAGTTAAAACACTATGATCACAAGTAAAATAATATGTCTAAAGGCAGCGAGTAACAGAAACAACAAGGTTTTTTTTATTCATTTAGGACTGTAGTTTAATTCAGTGCTTTTTGTGCATCCATAAAAATAATGAATAAATACTATTATATAAACGAATAATTATGCATTATTTTTTTATGGATGCACAAAAAGCTCTGTACTAAACTGCAGTCCTAAATGAATAATATATATTCTTGTGTGTGTGTGTGTTGGGTTCTTTTCAGTCTTATGTAATTGGACAACAGTTGTGTAAAGTTTTAGTGTGACGTTTATATTTGTAACACTCAATTTGGGGATTTAATTTTAAATAAAAGAAGAAATGGTACTGAAAGTTTGCACTCTCAGTTTCTTTTGATTTTGCTGCCAGAAATGATCTTTCATATGTTCTGTAGGTTTGGGGGTAAAATCGGTGGGGTATAGACAGTTCTACTGTATTACGATCAGGGCAAAAATAAAAGTTTGAGAGTGATGTTCTGTACTGTTCTTTATGTAAGCCAAGGTTGCTCCCCTGCTGTATTATTGCCGCCCCTATTTTTAGAAACCTTACAAGTCATGCATGTCAGCCCAAACTACAGGAAATTGCCCTTTACTTGGAGTTTTATTCTCTCTCGCAGGCTTTTTCTCGCTCTCAACGACATACTCTGGTCCCTGTTGTGCCATAAACATGTTCTCATTACCTGTCTGCTCTAGTTGCCAGTTTCCCCTTATTCTTTCCCAGCCCCCTTCTCGTACTTTCTGCCTTATTGCCACAACAGACGAAGCGATTGAGGGAGGGCAAAGAGACAGAAATGTAGTGTTCAGTGTAGTTTAGTGGTGTTTCATATTTGATCGAATTTGCTTAAGGTTTAGTACTAATCTGTGCAGTTGAGCGGTTTTCCATTTTCTTAGATAGTTGCATCGATCTTTTTCTTTCAGTGGGTTTTTGCATGGCTTTTTAATTCTACAGTTGCAAATCAAAATTATTCAACCCTCATTGCAAATCAGGTTTATTGTCAAAATTTACAGACTTTCAGCTGCAAACAAGATGCATTGCTTCTGGCAGTGTTCCTGAGCAATGGCCTCCTGTTCAGTACTATTCTTTGGTTTGTGTGCTGCAACCACCTTCTTCAAGTCAGATTTTCTATGGTGTTCGAGTCAGGTGACTGTGATGGCCCTGTAGAATCTTCCAGGACGACTTCTGCAACCAAACCTTGGTGGTATTTGAGGTGTGCTTGGAATCATTGTCCTGTTGGAAGGTCCAATGACGCCCGAGCTTCAGCTTCCTCACAGACGGCATGATGTTTTCTCCTTGGATTTCCTGCTACTTCAGTGAATCCATCTTGCCTTCCACATGCTGCCGGTTTTCAGGATGCTAAGCAGCCCCAGAGCATCACCGAGCCACCACCATGCTTGAGTATGGACAGTGTTCTTTCTTCATTCTTCTCCCTCCAGATATACCGCTGATCCATCGTGCCAAAAAGTTCCAGTTTTGTTTATTCGCTCCACAGAACAAAATTCCAAAACTTCTGTGGCTTATTTATGTGATTTTAAGCCGATTTTGTTGTGCTTTTGTGTCAGTAGTGGTGTACATCTTGGAGTTCTGGCATGGAAACCTTCTGCGTTTAGTACGTGCCTTACTGTGCTCACTGGAACCTCAGTGCCTGTTGCCACCAAGTCTTGCTGCAGATCTTGTGCTGTCACTCGAGGGTTTTTCACACTATTTTAACTACTTCAGTTGCTTTTGTTTGATTTGTTCAGTGCAAATAAACCTGATTTGCAATGGGGCTGAATAATTTTGATTGCAGCTGTATGGGTACAGGGGCTGTTCTGACAAAAGCAACCTGACTTATGGCGTGTGATTTATTGTCACACTGCTTTATTGTCCCTAGTTCATGTTTGATATAAGGATCCTTTCACACTTATAGCTAATAGTTCTACTTTTTCCCAAATGTATAAATTTGAGAATTAAAGTAGTTCTTAGTCGTAGTTATCAAGTAATTAATCGGTCACTAACTATACCTTCTTAGTATGCAGTATGTGGCTATAGTTGGATTAGGCATTTTCCGTAATGATCACTTGATGTACTTTATGCCATGAATTCATGTAACTGTACTTTCTTTAGTATGCAGTTGTGGCTATAGTAAGTCCGTGTAACCTTATCTACTAATTAGGGATGCACACATCCTGTACTGATTTGTTTGTATCAGGTCTGTCAGCTTGAGGTGCCGAATGAGTACCGGATCAGATTTAGCATTTTCCATAATGAGACCTGATGTACTGTATGCTATGAATTCACGTGAAGGTTGGGTGACATGACCCGGATCATGCAGGTCTACATGTTGATTTTAAGCAGGCCACAGTCATGTGGTGATATTTCGCATAACTTTCTTTACCATCAGCTTCCAGAGAGTAAGCTCTGTTAATGTGGCCCAGGACGAGACGACTTCCGGTTTGAGCTATTAGTTTTTATACAGTAAACAGCATTTTTTTTCCCTCTCTCATAGAACAGAGTCAAATATTATTTTTGTCTAAGAGTAGGTAATTATAAAACACACTACTCTCACTATCATCATCATCATCATCATCATCATCATTAGAGGTGTAACGGTATGAAAATTTCATATCACGATTATTGTGACCAAAACTATCGCTGTGATCAGTATTCTCACGGTATTGTTATAATGTGCTGAAAATGTACAAAAAGTACTTGATATACACAATGAAATCATTTAAACAGGTTTTATATTTGACTATAAAGTGATGGATGGTTGTCACTCAGTACATTTACATGGTCAACAATAATCCAATATTAACCCGATTAAGACGATAACCGGTAACCGTTTCATCCCTAATCATCATCGTCAATTAGGTTTCATTTATCGAGGAACCCAAACGAAATAAGAATTAAAATATGATAAATTATTGCAGCTGAAGTTGAGCTGATGTCGTGTGCGTGTTTGTTTGTTTGTTTGTTTGTTTGTTTGTTATCGACATTAGCCTCTGATGTAGACTCTGAGAGGGTGGGATAGGGAGACCGGGAGAGAGAGGGTGAGAGGGTGGGATAGGGAGACCAGGCGGGAGAGCGGCTGCGGGAGACCGCGAGAGAGAAAGAGGAAGACCACGAGAGGGCGGGTGAGGGAGAGGGTGAGAGGGCGGGATAGGGAGACCAGGAGGGTGAGGGTGAGAGGGCGGGATGGGGAGACCGCGAGAAGGCGGGAGAGGGAGGCCGTGAGAGGGAGGGAGAGGGAGACAGTGAGAGAGAGGGAGGGTGGGAGAGGGAGACTGCGAGAGAGAGGGAGGGTGGGAGAGGGAGACTGCGAGAGAGAGGGAGGGTGGGAGAGGGAGACTGCGAGAGAGAGGGAGGGTGGGAGAGGGAGACTGCGAGAGAGAGGGAGACCGTGAGAGGGCGAGAGAAGGAGACTGTGAGAGAGAGAGAGAGAGAGAGAGAGAGAGAGAGAGAGAGAGAGAGTGAGTGAGAGGGCGGTAGAAGGAGACTGTGAGAGAGCGGGAGTGTGAGAGGGAGAGTGTGAGAGGGCGGTAGGAGGAGACTGCGAGAGTGTGCGAAGGTGGGAGAAGGAGAGTGTGAGAGGGTGGGAGAGGAAGACCGTGAGAGAGAGTGAGAGACAGATTTCTAGGTGCCTTGGTTTCTGTCTAAGAATTAATGCAGTAGTCTGTATACATGTGGACATCACCTTTTACTCTCTCCCTCTCTCTCTCCCTCTCTCTCTCTCTCTCTCTCTCTCCCTCTCTCTCTCCCTCTCTCTCTCCCTCTCTCTCCCTCCCTCTCTCTCTCCCTCTCTCTCTCTCCCTCTCTCTCTCTCTCTCTCTCTCTCTCTCTCTCTCTCTGTTTGTGTGTTTGTGCGTGTGTGTTTGTGCGTGTGTGTGTGGTTTAGCAGTGGATTAGACAGGATTAGTTTGTCAGTCATGCAGTTTGACTCTCACATTTTTCCCCTGTGTGATTACCACTAATCTACTGATGTCCTACACAGTGCAGCAGGTGAACTGTGTGTGTGTGAGTGTGTGCGCGAGTGCTCACATTAGCAGTACCAGTGCTGCTGTTTGTCAGCTTACTTGCATTATCTCAAAAAAGGAGACACTGTGGAAAATAAATTAGTCATCAAACACACACACACACACACTCCTGTTCCATGCTGTTTGTGGATGAGCGTGTTACGTTTTTCTTCGGTTTATTTAGCTGTTTACGCATGTCCAAGGCTCGTATTTAGTATTGTTAAATATGTTAAACTTTTTTTATTTTTATTTCTCAAAACTAAGTGATGAGAAGTGAGTTTTGAGAGATCAGGGTTTCTTTCCTCAGTCTTCTGTTGTGATCAGTGTGTGCTAATCGCACATACACGGCAGATGCAGTGATTATGTTGACCACAGCCGTGTCCCTGTAAGAATCGTCCCAGGTCATGCTGATGTCCTCCATGACGATCAGCAAAGAAGCTTCTCAGCGATGTGGAATTCATCATCGAGTACGTAGAAACAGTGCATGAACATGACCGTAAAATGCCTCTCACACCATCCGTGCACAATTGCCCAGTAGATCAACAAGAATCTGTGAAGTGGCAAACCACAAGCTAACGGTCCTTTTGGTAATGCTAATGACCGTTTAGAAGAGCTCTTTGGAGTAATTGTTTTTCAACACTCTAGTTAGAAACGACTCTACACACCTCCTCATGACCTTAATACAGCAGAATAGTGTGTTAGTGCCGCTGTCATTAACTCTGTTTCATAACCGGAGTTCATCTCCTTTTCAGAATTCTAGATCAGTGAATTCTAGATCTTTTAAACGTGTATGCGGTATAATCGCTCCGCCACACGCTGCCATGGAACTTCACCTTCAACGTTACAATAAACGTCAGTTTTGTGTTGTTTCTAGCTGCAACAAACACTTATTTTTATAGTCGAACCGGTTTTACGGTTATTCCCTGTCCCATTGACTAACCCAGGGATGGGCAGTTCCAGTCCTGAAGGGCCAGTGTCCTGCAGAGTTTAGCTCCATCCCTAATCAAACCCCAAAACAATTCTAACCTTCAGGATTACCTGAAGATTACAGGCAGGCGTGTTTGATTAGGGATGGAGCGAAACTCTGCAGGACACTGGCCCTTCAGGACTGGAATTGCCCATCCCTGGACTAACCAGTTTAAATCCCAATTAAGCGATAGCACACGAGTGAGAGTGCGATTAAACCGAATATCGGCAGCCGTGGCTAAATCACAGCCGTGGCTACATTCAACGTAACGTCACATGACTAAAAAAATACGTCATTGTTTTCGAGTATCTCCGTTTTCTCAGTCCACACTACAACGCAAAATCAGCGTTTTTCAAATGTATCCACCTGGGAAGAGCGTTTTTGGAAAGCTCCGTTTTCGCTGGGCAAAAACGGCGTCTCGGTGTGGACGTGGAGGAAAAGATGCATTTTCAAATTGATCCGGATGAACATAGACGCAGCCAGATACACACAGGGAAACATCTGTGCTGTTGCACTTAATATAGGCACTCTTGAAATGCTGATCAAATCAGCGGACCAGGACCAAGTGTTGTATAACTGCGGAAATGTTTCTGTTCCTTCATGCACGCTGCACTACATCAGTGACGCTTCCTTATCTTTAATCTGAACAAGTCAAAGTATTCTAAACAGAAACGATGACGTGTCCGTGCCTGTGATTCGCATATTTTACCATCACGTCATGATAGAAAAGTTGTTCAGTGAAACGTTATGTAATCGGAGGCCAGCGTTTATGCTTCCAGTTGAGATGTTTGTGCATCAGCAATGTGCTGCTGAGAAACACGTCTGTGCTTTGTCTTCACTGCACTACGTCTGTAGGCTCCGTTGCCGCTCAGATTGGCGTCTGTTTTATACGTGACTTTCTTCTCGATGATGATGCTCGACCGTGCGGTGATACGTTTTTGCACGTAAAGAGAAAAAGCGCGTCGTCGGCGCGAACGCTTTTTATTTCTCTGCCGAGGAAGGAGAGCGCAGTTTGCGCTCTCCTGTCCTCAGAGTCGTGATTTCAAGGGGTGTGTTAAGGTTCACCTTGATCCATCTTTTTTTTTTTTCTTCTTCTTCCTGTGTTGTGTAAGTGAAGAGTCTATACGCTGGAGGTGAATTCAGTTTGAATTCAGGGTTTGTTAACAAGCGAGAAAGAGTGCGCTACTTGCTTGTTTTTTGTTTACTAAAACGGCGTGTCTTTTTATGTTGTATTGTAGAGACGTATCATTTACTCCACAGCAGGTGGAACGCTGTAGTCAGACCTGACTGGTGAGGAAATAGCCACGTGAAACCCTGTGATTACACACTTTTAGGTGTTGCGCCGTGCGAGAGGCTTTCTTCTCAAGTGTGTGTACTGCATGCCTGTGTGTGTATAGGTATCAGTGGGTGCTCAGCTGACTGAATCAAATTCTGATTAGCAGCTTTCTGTGTGACCTTTGCAAAGTCCGAATGTTGACAGTCGAAGCTGCGTACACAAACCCCGCACACGCACGAGCACACACACACACACACAGTTGTGTATATAGAAATGAAGGCTCAACCTTATGAGAGTGCCTTTGTCTCAGTAACATATGGCTGCAGAATTTTAAGTGTGTGTTTTTATGGAAATCAAAAGTAGTCTTTGTTTGGCTGAGCTCGGAGAAGAGGGCGATACAGTGACGGTTCAAAAAAAAAATTGTGTGATAAGGGTGTAGAGAAACTGCAAACATTTCCACAACAAGGCTGAAAATGTGCTTCCTTTCGTCAACTGTCATTGAAGTGCGACACACACACACACACAGTTATTTGCCGTCACGCTTGTGCAGTTGCCTCATGTGACCGTTGCTTAGGTGACAACCACAGACCCAAAGTTGCGTTCATCTTTCGCTGTATTTTTGGTAAACTGCGTCATGGGGCTGTGTGATGTGACAGCTTTTATCATCAGCTAACACAGTTTATTCCCTATTATCTAATCTGTGTTTAGTTCAGCAACACGTCAAAAACATGATGCACAGGGGACATCACGGGAGAGACAAAAACCCCAGATGAAAAAAAATCCCGACAAACAAAAGCAGGTCTCGTTAATCCGTGTCCGTAAGTATTATCGTAAGTGCTGTAACTGCGGAACATTTCCACAGTGAGGGTAAATCAGCTGACTAGCATTCACTAGCTCACCCCCCAAATTACAGAACGAATAAATTCTTCACATGTTCAGCAAGAAATACACTTCAAGTCCACCATGCCTAGATACAAGTTCCTCCTGTAGTATAATAATGACTTTCTATAGCTCTGACTCTCATTTGCTTTGTTTGTGCTCTCACTTTAATGTAATATAATTCAGTTTTATTTGTGCGGGCGTTCTCACAAAGTGGCTTCATTTCTGCACGTTTCAATTGTAAACGTATAAATGTATCCCTTATGAGAGAGCCAGAGGCGACTCCCTGAGACGACACGATGAAGAACCCTTAATAGGAGACCAGACTCAAAAGGGAACCCGTCCTCATCTGGGTGACACCGGATAGTGCGATTATAAATCAGTTCTCTTCTAGAACGGCATACCGTAGTCAAAAACTGCAATTGTGTAACCGGGAACGTATGAGCAACTTATGAATATCAGCATCAGAGTTATTTCTGAGTTCATTATAGTTTGAATTTGAACTCTATTGTGTTGAAGTTATCGACTGTTCGTTGATGGAGTGCAAAACTGTCTAGTTGCAGTCTTAAGGCTATCCAAGGAACAACATCCACAGCCGGCTTTTCGGTTTCTATGCGGTACCATCGACAGTAATCTCATTGATCTTTCGGCTGTCCGTGTGGGGCCGTCCTTAGCAGCAGCGAGTGGTTTCCAGGTGATGAAGTCCAACCAGAAGTAGGACATCAGGATGGATCAGATCAGGCAGATCCAGAGTTTGAATTTGACCGATACCGATAATTAAGTAGGGGCGGTACCTGCCGATAACCAATTAATCAACCGATAGTTCTTGAAATTGACACCGAATGAAAACATAACACTCAAAGTGAAAAATTGCTGAGCTTTTGTTACAAAAATGAACAGTACTGACTGAAATGAACTGAACCATGAAAATGTACTGAAATAAATATTCATGCATATTAACTATTAGTAAATATTAAAGTAAATAAATGCTATGCATCCAGACTGAGCCAAAAAGTAACACTTCAGATAACAAATAAAAGTAGAGACCTCCAAAATGAATGATGATAAAAAAAAAAACAAAAAAACAAACACTTCAAATAACACAACAAAATTTGACAGTGATCAGTTGTCTCGTATCGTGGCTTTAGCACATCACTTCATGCCCAGTGGTCAGACTTCTTTCATGCCTGAAGTTGGGGCTTGATGACATTCGATATCTCTGAGCAACAAACAGCGCAACAAAGCATCTTTCTCTGCGCTGTCCCTCGTCTGTGCTCACCTAGCAGATGAACCCTCAAAACGTGACCAGAGGCTTAAATGAAGAAAATGTGGTGTTTATCAGGGCGACTTCACTATACAAGAATCCAGTAAGTATCTCTGCTGTTGTTCAGTACAGCACACTGGCAGTTTATATCATTTTACTGCAGTTTTGTAATGAGGTCAGATACTGCTAATAACATGTTTCGGTTTATTCACACCCCTGACTTCAGTTTTGCAAGCGTTCCTCACCTTGTTAATGAGTGAAAAATGGACTAAATGCTAGTGACTAGCATCTACAATCAACTTGTAACCAGCTTCTGGTATTTTTTTTTTTTCTGGTTATGTATGTTTGGCCACGCCCCCTCCTGTCCCCCATCAGCGTCGCTGCAGCGAGACCCTGGGTGTAATACTGAGGGCTGGAAGTGGATAGTGAGGGGGTAATAAACCAAACTGTACACCGCACGCACACACTCACACAATCAATCCTTAGCTGCTACGTTTTTCATTGAGAGCTGAGACCCTTAAGACATGACGAGAAGGGACTCACTCTCGCACGCACTCACACACGCACACTCACTCTTGCACACACTCACTGTCGCTCGCGCTCACTCACTCGTGCACACACACTCTCACTCGCAGTCCCACACACTCGCTCACACACACACTCACACTCACACACACACTCACTCTTGTACACACTCACTGTCGCTCGCGCTCACTCACTCGTGCACATACACACTCTCACTCGCAGTCCCACACACTCACTCACACACACACTCACTGTCGCTCGCGCTCACTCACTCGTGCACATACACACTCTCACTCGCAGTCCCACACACTCACTCACACACACACTCACTCTTGCACACACTCACTGTCGCTCGCACTCACTCACTCGTGCACACACACTCTCACTCGCAGTCCCACACACTCGCTCGCACACTCTCACTCGCTCACACACACTCACACACACACACACACACAAACACACACACACACACACACACACTCACTCACTCACTCACTATCTCTCACACTCACTCCTTCACGGTCTCTCACACTCTCACAGTGCAGCGATATTTGCTAATATTCTGCCTGACCAATATGACGCAACTTCCCTTTTCTGTTTAATGCAGTGTTGCACCCCATGTGGATTTTGCTATGCTCTATAATATATCTATTCTTGTGTGTTCCTGCTCGGCACCTGCTCATTACTGGAGAAGCCCCGTGGCTGACTTTGCAGATTGACCAGATCAGCTGTCAGGCCTGGGTCAGGAGCTGCTGCTCTCAGGATTGCTTCACCTGGGCAGCTTTGTACATATTTGTAGACTTTTTCAACTTTTTGGGGCTAGAAACACATTTTAGTGTTGTAGAGAGGGAGATAAAGAGAGCTAGAGAGACCGAGTTAGAGGGTGGCAGAGAGAGAGAAAGAGAGATGGAGTGTATGAGAAACCCCACGTTGAGCAGAGCTGGTTGCATCAGCGTTGACGTGAACACATTTCAGTATTGTGTTTAAAGCTCTGTCTCTCATCACATCCTCTCTTGTCTTCTCTTATTCACTTATCATTCTGCGCTGACTCATTATTTGGCTTCCTGGATTGACGAATGTGGACACAGTCCGTTGGTGGGGAATGCACGCTACCCCACATGCACACCATCAGGAGAGATTTGTTAGCTGTGGTGTTTGTTGTCGTGGTAACCTCAATAGCAACCTGTGTGGTTACTGGGTGAAAGCAGATCGTTGGGGTAACAGGAAGTTTGTTTTTAATATGCACTTTTCATATCTCTTGCATCCTGGGTTCATCAGTGCTTTGTTAGATAACGCACATTTGACTTTACTACTGAGGAGTGTGTGTGTGTGTGTGTGTGTGTGTGTGTGTGTGGGGGGGGGGGGGGGGGGGGAGGGGGGGACAGGTAGTTAGTCAGTCATGCATGAAACAGAAATGACTAGACAGATTAGACTAGAGAGAATAATGCTATAGAGAGAGAGAAAGAGGGAGGATCTCTCAATACGCGCACACTTGGAGTACACCCGTTGCAATTATGTGCAAGCTGTCAGCAAAGCTGCTCCTTATCTCTATCTCTCTCTCTCTCTCTCTCTCTCTCTCTCTCTCTCTCTCTCTCCCTCCATTACTGCAGTCCTGCAGAGTTACTCACACTGCTTCACCCATTCACACCCTCATTTTTAACGACTGTCATTTAGGACTACAGTGAAGAGGTTCTTGTTCAGATCTGGAAAAGTATTGGAAAAGCTCCTCTGGAAAGTTTAATCAATTATCCTGAAAAAGAGTTCTGAAAATGTCTGGGATTTTATTTCCACAAGCAAAGGCCAAGAACCCTGGGAAATTACGATTCCTTCTGTAATGTGGCCTCTATCTTATTGAGACAGAACATTCGAGTGGGGAATAATAGACTTTAGTATTAGCCATCAGGATTCGGCCGGATTGTCAAGCATAGCATGACGTTGGTAATATTTTTGTCAATATATATCTAGCACACGTGCTTGTTGAACATCCCATTCCAGATTTATCCCCCCTTTGTTCTTACAATAATCTCCACTCTTCTGGAAAGGCTTTCCACTAGATGGAGCGTGGCTGTGGTTGTGGTCATTCACCCACAGGAGCATTAGTGAGGTCGGGCCTGGCGCACAGCCGCCATTCCAGTTCATCCCAAAGGTTTTCAGTGAGGTTGGAGCTTCATGGGAGTTGCTTTCTGCACAGATGCATTGTCATGCTGGAACAGGTTTGGGCCTCTTGGTTCCAGTGAAGGGGGACTGTAATGCCACAGCATGCAAAGACAATCCTCCGCTTCCAATTTTGTGGCAGGATTTTGGGGAGGAACCACATACATGTGTGATTGTCCGGTGTCCACATACTTTTGGGCTTTTAATGTATGTACTGAAAAGACTCACCAAAAGCAATCCCACTTACCACAGCAGGAAGTTTTTTTTTTTTTTGCTGACTTTTAGTTGGTTCCCCTGGCGGTGTTTTCCTGTTCCAGTGCACACGTCTACTTTGCACCCTTCACAAAACATTGTCCTTGATTAACATTTTGTCCATGTGCTGTGATGTTTACTAAATAAGTGAGGAATAGAACACTTGTTATAGAGGAATAATCCTCGGCTGGACGCTAAGCGAAGATGCAGTTACCAGCCTGTAGTTGATTTGGCCATAACGGCACATCCTGATGTTTTATTCCTCTTATACCACAGCAATTTGCCAGTGAATACAATTTATTTATTAACGATCATTTGGTGCTTTTTATAAGTTTTGAGTTCTAAACTTAATGTTGTAAACGACCACAGATCAGGTTGGTTCCTGTTAATCGCTTACGTTATAGCAGCTATGAATAGTAGTTCCCTCACCAGTCACTGTTTTTTCCTCTGTATAACATGATAAGAATAAAGAGACACAGATTATCAGGTTACTGAGAAACCGGAAAGCGCAACACTTTGTCATGCGTGCAAGCTATTCTTATTCAACTAGTTAATAAGCACATTGTGCAGCATCTTTTGCTGGGAAATGTCAGATTTTTCTTTTTTTAAAAATGATTAACCCTGTTGAATTTGCTACAGTATGACCAGGGACGGACTTTAGTACAGTGTTGTGTGGCTGCAGGAGATTGTGTTCCTGTTCAAACTGCTGTAAACGTTCTACAAAGTAGCTGTTGAAATGCATTGGGTGATGCTGTAAACTGTGTGTGTGTGTGTGTGTGTGAAAATGAGACTTCCTGTAAGAACTTTGCACAGGAAGTGGCCTGCCGCTCACAAGGGCGTGCCTGTTCTGCCGTGACTCCTGATGTTACCTCAGCACTAAAACGCACACATGCTCACACGCGACAACAGACAGTCGTCTCCATGGCAGCGAGGGAATGAACCCAGCCCAAATTGAACACCACCGATGGTTGACGATCCACAGCTGGAAACTGCCTGTCTGCTTTCACTCTCCTTTTAGAAACACGAGTGCTGCTGCGTGTGAAAGAGCCTTGATTAGCCCAGATATGTGCCAGGTTCACACCGAGGCATTCCACAGCTATCAGCTTTTAAACATTCATTTCCAGATAAGCACAACTGTAAGCAGATGCTAGTACTAACATCTTCAGTGTGAATAGTTAGAACATCTGCTAAATAGATTGGAATTATTTTAGGGAAAACAATGCCGTGCCTAAACATGGAGCATGTGAATGATCTCAACTCTTTTTATCTGAGGTGCCATGCTTGTCCTGTGCCATTTAATTTATTCCACAAAACAAATAATGCACAATAGGCTTTCAACAAGGATTGAAAAGACTTCCACTTAGGATTCAATCTTGACCCTTTAAAACAAAAGCACCGCTTTCTACAGTAGATGGCATCAATATGGTGGTTTTCCTAAACTGAACACCCAGCTGCACTCAGACATTAAAAATATTTGATTAATAACAGAATTAACAACTCATAATGCTCTAACGGGAAAACTTTTGTTCCCGATGCTTAAGCTTACACGTTTTAGGCCCTATCCAAATGTAAAAATGTATAGAGTTTTCAGCGGACTTGGGTGCTGTCTGCGTTCTGGGGGCGTGGTTGTGATTGGGGGTTTGAAATTACTCAAAGGAAATGTTAAGTTGTGTTAAATTGTTCATGTTGTTTTCGGCCCTCTTCCTTACCATATTTGTGACAGGAAGCTGGTGACACTTATTATACTTGCTGTCCAAAGTCTGTTCATTTCACCAAATAACCTGTTTGAGATTTAATAAAAATAAATGGCTTTTTAGCTTCATTTGGCTTAATGCGTGCCATAAAAACACTTGGGTACTGCCCCAAAGCTTTTCTGTGGTAAGGAAAACCCTGGGATAATTTTGAAAGTGTATTTATTGCTCCTCTGATTTCAAAATAAATTCTAGGTCCTCACAAACACTGACTACGTTTACATGGACAGCAGTAATCTAATTATTGACCTGATTCTGAATAAGACAATATTGTGATTAAGGTGTTGCGTTGTTTTTAGAGTATTCCTTTCATGTTCCCGTTTTACATGTTATAGAACATAGATCGATTAACGGCACACGTCATTACGTCCTCACACCACGCCGTGTGACGTTCCCTCCAGAATTTGACGTATCGACATACAGTTGGTCTTCGTTATGGTCCCGTATACAGTTTTAGATGTTTCATTTTTAATTTTACGAACGCTTCAAGTGCAGGTAATTATTTGTCATGCTGCACGTGCAAATAGACGATTGCTTGAGAGCTGTGGGCTGCATCCCAGAGCGCATATTTACCAAAATACATGTATATCTCCTACTACATAGTAAGTAAGTACGCGGTTTGGGACGCAGCCGTGCTCTCTAGTTTGCGATTAAACGGTTGAGCACTGCCGTGTGTGTACGTGTCCTGTCACAAAATGCGGTGAAAACTCCCACACGATGTTAATAGTGAGATTGAGGTGTGTACATGTCTGTAATGCACATCCATAATACGACTAAAACAGGAATACCCCACACGTCTTAATTCCATTTGTGTTTACTTCGAGTATGACTTAAGGTCATCAATAATCACTGTTTACATGCTAGTTTCTTAAATCAGAGTATCGTATTAATCGGGTTAATATCGGATTATCGTTGTCCATGTAAAAGTACTGAGTGTTTTTGAAAGTATCTCAATATGAAAATGCAAAAAAAAAAAAAAAAAAACACTCACATGAGCACAGCAGCCAAATGACAGCATTTCATAAACTGTTAAGTCAAGTCCAACACCTCAAGAATAACATTGAGTATGCAGAAAAACTGCAATGTGGTTAAGTTTTCAAATGAAAAATGACAGACCACATTCACGTGTGGCTCGGTTATAAACTACTAGAACTACTGCTTCAAGGACTACATGAATACCAGAAGTGAAAATCATAGGTCTTCTCCAAAAGCTCAGGTTCTCAGTGTGGTTTGCTCTGGCTGAGCAGTGGATTCAGGAGCAATACACAGCATGTATCATATTCTGGCACCTTCACATGAGAGTGTAGGAATAAAAAACAGAGAAATTATGTTACAAACACGTTATCAAATTAAGATTACAGACCGCAAGATAACGACCCGACCTGCAGCCGTGATAAACGGCGTCCCAGCACGTTCATAGCATGCACACACACACACCGACGCTGTGATGTCAGAGTTTTCAAAAACATGTTTTTCTCATTTATTCTAAAATGGGGTTTTATTATTTCTCCAGCCTGGAGGGTGTTTTTGCAAAAGCTTTGTTTTCCGTGATCCACATGTGTGGACAGGAAGCCAAAATTTACTGTAATATGAAGGCTTCATACGTTAGTTTCACCATACAAAACGTATTTGCTGTATTTACAAATGCTTCAGTCGGTCTGAAGGAATTTATCGCGATTGCACATCAAATCTATTTCTATATTCAGGTTACAGCCATATTCCGAATACGATGTTTATATGCGTACGGGCATCAGAATATTCCTGTATACATGGTTGTTGCCGGAGTTGCCATTCCTAAATACAGTTGCAATCAAAATAATTTAACCCCCATTGCAAAAGAGGTTTATTGTCAAAATTTACAGACTTCCAGCTGTTTGAAATGAACAAATCAAACAAAAGCAACTGAAATAGTTCAACACAACATATGCTTCAAGCGGTTTCCCCAAATTCAACTGAAAATGCAACTTATAATTATTTCTCCAGTTTCAGAATTATTCAACCCCTTCATGGTAAGCATCTTTAGTACTTAGTAGAGCACCCTTTAACTGTTATGACCTGCTGCACACGGGATGCATAGCTTCTGGCAGCGTTCCTGAGGAATCTTAGCCCATTCCTCATGAGCAATGGCCTCCAGTTCAGTAATATTCTTTGGTTTGTGTGCTGCAACTGTCGTCTTCAGAAATCTTCTTCAGAAAATCTTCACCAGAGATTTTCTATGGTGTTCGAGTCAGGTGACTGTGATGGCCCTGTAGAATCTTCCAGGACGACTTCTGCAACCAAGCCTTGGTGGTATTTGAGGTATGCTTGGGATCACTGTCCTGTTGGAAGGTCCAATGACGCCCGAGCTTCAGCTTCCTCACAGACGGCATGATGTTTTCTCCTAGGATTTCCTGATGCTTCAATTAATCCATCTTGCCTTCCACACACTGCAGCTTTCCAGTGCCAAAGGATACAAAGCAGCCCCAGAGCATCACCGAACCACCACCATGCTTGACTGTGCACAGGGTGTTTTTCATTCTTCTTCCTCCAGACATGCCGCTGATCCTTTGTGCTGAAAAGTTCCACAGAACAGAATCCCAAAACTTCTGTGGCTTATTTATGTGATTTTGAGCCGATTTTCTTGTGCTTTTGTGTCAGTAGTGGTGTACATCTTGGAGTTCTGGCATGGAAACCTTCTGCGTTTAGTACGTGCCTTACTGTGCTCACTGGAACCTCAGTGCCTGTTGCCACCAAGTCTTGCTGCAGATATTTTGCTGTCACTCGAGTGTTTGTCACAACCTGCCTTCGCAGAAATCTGGTTGCAGCCATTGATGGCTTCCTTTTTCTGCCCCGTCCAGGTATTTCATAAGTTTTCTGCCTCTAGCCAGTTCCGGTATTTCATGTTTTCCAGCTCAAGCACACCTGGTGCAACTAATGGAGCCCCGTTTTGCATGTTTGTGCTGTTGGGAAGGGATTCTATTCAGGGGGTTGAATAATTTTGAAACTGGAGATGTTATAAGTTGCATTTTCAGTTGAATTTGGGGAAACCACTTGAAGCATTCGTTGAACTAGTTCAGTTGCTTTGGTCTGATTTGTTCATTGCAAACAGCCGAAAGTCTGTAAATTTTGACAATAAACCTGATTTGCAGTGGGGGTTGAATCCTTCTGATTGCAACTGTACCTAGCCTACAGCTAAGCATCTCTTAGCACCCACAGTTCCTTGTGTTACTGAGCATGTGCATATTATCTCCTTTCAGTGGGTTTTCTGAATGAGGCGTTTACACGCAACACATTTCTGATGAAAACAGGCATATTCCAGGGGTGGGAATCGAATTTGGGGAATCTGAATATTGTCTTAATCTGAATCGGCGACCGGAACGCAGCGTTTGCGTGAATTAATATACAGTAACTATTAAAAATATTGCCAGATTCCCATTAATATTGGAATGTTGATGTGCATGTAAACGTAGTCGGTGGTTCAGCAGTGTGTATCATAAACATGGCACTTGAAACCATTCTCTTCATACACAATGCAGCTTTCAGATGCATTAATGGCAGCTTCTTTGCTGCCTCACACATACACTCAGTGTTTCCTGTGTTTTTATCTCTAGTGAGTCGTGTGTGTCTGGTCTGTCATTTGTTGTGTTGGTTGCTCAAGCTTTCTCCAACTCTGTGTGTGAATAATGGAGATAGAGAGCACACTGTATTGCCTCGTAGTCGTTTACTGTCTCCACTGAGTCGTCTTTCAGGCATGTAATTAGCTCTTTAGCGTCAGCACAGTAATGCACATCCTTCATGTAGAAAAATTAATGTGTTTATTTCTCTCTCTCTCTCTCTCTCTCTCTCTCTCTGTGTTTTTGTCCTTAAGCTAGAGGCTAATCAGATAGTAATCTGTGTGGAATAGTTTAGGTCAGTCAGAAAAATTACTCTGGAGGCTGGAGGACTTGTCTCCCTTTTCCCTTGATGTGTATGTATATATGAAGTCTTTTCTCAAATTGCCTCTGCGTTATGAGAAAATGATTTTGTGCATGTCCGTGTTTACCTATGATTAAAATCTATAGATGTAATTATGTAAAGAGGCGAGTCCACAATAGAGCAGTTAGGACTCTGGAGGATCTGGAGATATCTTTTAATGAGCAGTAGTCATAGATCACTTGCTCTCATCAAGCATTATGGAAGACTTGGTGCTATTGGGAGTGTACACAAAGTACTAAAGGTAGCAGTGCCAATAATTATGGGATGGTTTAAATGTATTTTTTGTGGTAAGGGAATTAACCGCAGACCTTTTAAGGAGGTGCAGGAGGTGTGACCCAGGGGATGTGCATTTGGTTGCATAGTAAGTGCAAAGTGTTCTTTTGCTCCATGGACACGATTAGATTGCTTTTCACAGCACACTGGTTCTTTATTAGCTTCACCACGGACACAAACACTGCAGAGGCTGCCACATACACACTGCACGCCAAAAAGGCAGGAAGCAACACAAACGTTACACTGTCACGCCACATTTCAGCTTTAAACAAGAATGTGTGTGTGTCTTAACAAGGAACATGTGGCTTTGACTACATGTCTGCAGCAGCAGTGTGCAACATTTGCATTTAATAGTTTTGATCCCTGCCGTATAATACACACCGGACTCTCTCACACACATGCTTCTGAAGACCTGATAAGCAAGCGCGTTAAATATAAGCTTTATAACTAATCAGAAGTCTATGTAGAAGATTGAATTGGTTTCCTCAAAAATACAGTGGGGCCCAAATGTCAATTTTTTAATTATAATTTGAGTGAAAAGCAGCATTTTAGAAAAATTCGACATGAATGTCAGAGTTTCTGGGTTATTCGGACTCGAAACCTTATGATCCATTTTAGATCAAATCATTCGGACTGTCGACTGAGCACGTGCTTCAGTAGAAGAGATTAGCCACGAGGGAAACCTGACCAGTTACCATGGCCGATATCGCAAATGTGCTTACATTTAAATAGGGACCTAGAAATAGTGCAGAATCTTGAATATTAAATATATTGAACATCTTACTTTCTTTGTTTTAAATATTTCAAAATTCTAAAATTCTCCAATTTTAAATGGGGGAGAGAAAAAATCCCAGATTTTCAATGTGGTCTCAGAGTTTTGGACCCCACTGTATGTAAGAGTACATTATTGTAAACCAGAGAAATAGATGTGTTTTGTAGGTTAAAAATAGAGCTGTGTATATTATACTAACAAGCAAACATATCAGGAAATTCTACCATTCCAATTGTGGCAATAGCTAGATTGTCCTGGAAAAAATGGTTTATCATTTTAAAACGCATTTCCCAAAGCTTGGCAAAAGAAAGGGTGGAGGAGATGATGTTCATTTTTTTCAGATGCTCTTTGGGTGGAGGAGATGATGTTACTCTTTCTCAGATGCTCTCTGGGTGGAGGAGATGATGTTACTCTTTCACCCTGGCCAGTCACAGCCACACTAGCCATCTGTGGGCATGGTATGAGTTCATGTGTGCGGAAGAGAGCAGATAGTAGATTCCTCCAAGCGAGTTATGCTGCCCTATGATTCTGCATGAGCAGCCGTTTGAAAACTCGGGGGGAATCACTTGTTGGCCTTCACCCTCCCCAGCTGGTAACGGGGGAGAGCTGGCTGGTGGGGGGGAATTGAAGGAAAATGGCGGGGGGATGGAGGAACCTGGTTTTCGCCTGTGTGAGAAAAGAATGAGCGTCAAAACAGAACAGCATAATGGATAGGTTTTTAATGACGCCCATATTTATTCATTCGTTCTTTGTTTATTTATAGCCTTTGTCAGGTTCATGACGAGAGAGTGTTCTGGCCATGTTTATGTTTACATCTATCTGTGATCACGTGACTTGTGTCTCATGACTCCTACATCAACATTTATTTCCATCCTGTTTCCATCACTCGTATCTACAGCCAGACATCAAAACCTTTTTCTTTCTGTTCCCTAGTATTCCGACTTTGTTTTTGTTTTCTGTTTTAAAATGTGGATTTATCCTTTCATGTTTTTCTGTATTTTATTTTAATTTGCATTTTAAAATTTGCGTGAAAAGGTTGGATTGAAGATCCCAAAAACCATTAGGCAAATTTTGTTCAGTCGCTTTATTTGTTTTCACAGAAAAGCAATGTGTAATTACAGTTTAGTGTAGATATTGCTGCTCTGTTTGTGTTCGATATAATGGCAACAATATTGAGTTCTCAGAAATAATCCTTAAACAGCCGTGTTGATTTATTGCTCAGCTGACGTTAAACCCACTTACTTGATTTTCATGCTTTCGGTCTGTAGTGTATACACACACCTGGATGAATCAGATTAACTGATTAACACCCTCAGTACAACCTAGATATAATTATACTACACGTACCTGCTAACTAGCACGTAGTCTAAACCTACTCAACTAACATGACGCATCAGTGTTCAATATGAGCACATCGTACTAAAACAGTGCTACACAATGCGAATGACAGAAGCTCTGATAGAGCAGCAGGTCCCTGCTTGTGGGTGGATGGGTGTGAGTGTGTGACGTCGTTGTTTATTGTTTAGATGTGGATCTGGAAGATAGCATGTGCTGTTAAACCTGCTCTGTGTGTGTGTGTATGCATATATATGTGTATGTATTAGGGCTGCACGATTATGGCTAAAACGATAATCCCGATTATTTTGATCAATATTGAGATCTCGATTATTTATCACGATTATTTTAGGGACAACATATTTTTATTGCACTTTCACATTTAAATAAACAGACCGCTGCTTTCGCCTCCATGTTGTGCTACATTCCTGCTAATGTACAAATCTTTGCATGAAATTAGACTGGTCCTTAAAGTGCGTCATCTCGTCGAAGCAAAATATAAATAAAATAGTACTTAAAATATAGGATAAGTAAAAATAAAAATGCCATCAACCAAATGAAAATATGCAATCAAATATAACTATGCAACCAAATGAAAACAGTTCAGGCGCATGCAGAAAAGGCAATAACAGTGTTTACAGGAGGAGAGACGCAGACAAATCACCCAATAGAGTGGCGCAGGGGTGACGTCATTTTGTACCGGAACCCGGAAGTCATCATCGCACCGGTTCCCTCGACAAAAACCCAATGGGATTTTCCCGTAGGCTTTTGGATTATTGCAAAAAAACACTAACACGTTTTGTCCATCAAGATAATTTTCACAAATCAACACAACGTTTATGAAGTTTGAAGCCGAAATACAATCGCCAGAAATAAACAGCTAACCGTACGCTATAAACGAACTACACCACGGTCGCTCGACTTCAACATCACCATCACCAAGCTTCAGACAACTTTTACAAACTTGATTTTAAACATTTTCCATAATACGGATTTACTCTGTGGGTGAATCTTCATCCACGTTTTTTGGGCGGGGGGGGGATTGTGAGAACTAGTTTCAGGGCTCCACGGTAACAGTTTCTTTACAATTACAAAATTACAAAAATTTAGGAGCACAGTCAAAAATTTTGTAGCACGGTTGATGTTTAGGTTTTTTATTATTATTATTATTATTATTTTTTCGAGATGGTAATGTTAATGTGCCACAATAAAACACAAAAGTAGGCATGAGAAAACTTGAGCTGGTCAGTTATGACAGAATTTAGGAACTTAGTATGAGCCATTACAAATTACTTTACCTTCTGATAAACTAAATGATATTTTCAGTTAACTTTACAGACTGTATGCAAAAAACAACCGTTAACCTGTTCCACCTTGTAAACAAATACAATAAACCTCAATGTTCAGTGTTTGAAGTCTGCTCCTCTTAAATATATTTAAAGCTACACTATTAGACATTTCCCACTGTCATGGTTCTGGGCTGGAGTCAGTTCTCGAACCGCTCTGTGTATATTGTGTATATATCTGAATAATCTCATATAGGATGTGATTGGGTGAGTTCATTTACCCGTCAGATGCAAAGCGCTTTAGTTTAATGGTGTTCATTAGGGACGCACCGATCAGGATTTTTACAACCGATACCAATCCAGATACCAGTCTTTTTTTGTTTAAACTTTAATCAGGAACTCTGTCATAAACAGTTAAATGTAAGCTCTCTGCTCATGGTCATGGTTAATTGAGTTAAAATAATAGCAGTGAGAAATACTGTTGGTTAATTGATAAATAGAAAAAAAAAAAACAAGCATAAAATATTTATTTTTAAATATCTTAAACAATAAAGAGTCCTAATTCAAAGTAGATTAACACAAAAATGATTCATATTAGGAAAAAGGCTAATAGCCTTCTAATGAAATAGCGAACTAAGCTTAATGTCAAATTCATATTAAATGCAACCCATAGTAATTAAATATTTTCATATTCTCATTTTATTTATATTTTACGAAGTTATTATAATATCTATTTTTTATATATTAAATGATTTCTTTATAACTAAGCACATTTTCTGTCTTTACATTTTAGTAGTTTTATTTATTTTTTTTCTTCAGTTGTTCCTTATAGATCTGTTCCCCAGCACAGTGTTGGAGGATTAAATCAGAACATGGAAACTGGAGTTGACTTTTCCAGTGATATCTGGCAACCCTGAGTTTAAATTAATTCAGTGCTGTAGTAGAGTTGGTGTAGAAGGAGAGCGGCAGTGTGCTGTATGTTTACAGACCGAACAGTTGCTACTCTTGATTAGTGAGGAATTATTTAATAAAGAGGTTTCAATTAAACCCACCTTGTAGCGTTAGCATTATTATTAATTTACTCCGCCCGACGCCGCTGTGTCTACACGAGCAGGTCACAATTGCAGTTTGGGAGATAGGGAATTTGAAGCAGATGATGTACAGAGTTACTCTCATCATCATAATGGCTTCTCTGCAGTATTTCCACACTTGTTCGGTTGACTGAGGAGATGAAAAGCAGTGTGAAAGTAACTGTTGTGTGGTGTAGATGCATTTTGGACTTCCTGTAGTTTTTATTCTGATTGTATTATACAACTCCGAACAGGTCACTCGCACCGGTGCAAATAAATATTTATTCGCACAGTCGCACTGTTGAGCCCTGAGATTATCTGCAAAGTTTTTTCCTGTTCGGCGTGATAACGTTTAATGTCCCTGACAACCTCTGTAGTGCTCGAGCGCTAAAATGCTAAACCGTTTCCGGGTTTTGGCATTACAAAATGCTGATTGGCATTTTAAATGCTCTATGCTGATTGGCTGTAAGTGTAGGAAGCGCTTGATTTGATCTGCTGCGGAGTTTTCTATGAGCGGAGGACGAACTTTAAACGTCAATATCGCAGTCGATCATGTTCATGTAATCGTGGTCAGTCAAAATCGTAATCGCGATCGAGATTCAATTAATTGTGCAGCCCTAGTATGTGTGTGTGTATGTGTATATATGTATGTATGTATGTATGTATGTATATATGTGTGTATATATGTGTATATATATATATATATATAGTATCTCACAAAAGTGGGTACACCCCTCACATTTTTGTAAATATTTGATTATATCTTTTAATGTGACAACACTGAAGAAATGACACTTTGCTACAATGTAAAGTAGTGAGTGTACAGCTTGTATAACAGTGTAAATTTGCTGTCCCCTCAAAATAACTCAGCACACAGCCATTAATGTCTAAACCGCTGGCAACAAAAGTGACTACACCCCTAAGTGAAAATGTCCAAATTGGGCCCAAAGTGTCAATATTTTGTGTGGCCACCATTATTTTCCAGCACTGCCTTAACCCTCTTGGGCATGGAGTTCACCAGAGCTTCACAGGTTGCCACTGGAGTCCTCTTCCACTCCTCCATGACGACATCACAGAGCTGGTGGATGTTAGAGACCTTGTGCTCCTCCACCTTCCGTTTGAGGATGCCCCACAGATGCTCAATAGGGTTTAGGTCTGGAGACATGCTTGGCCAGTCCATCACCTTCACCCTCAGCTTCTTTAGCGAGGCGGTGGTCGTCTTGGAGGTGTGATTGGGGTCGTTATCATGCTGGAATACTGCATACTGATCATGCTCTGCTTCAGTATGTCACAGTACATGTTGGCGTTCATGGTTCCCTCAATGAACTGTAGCTCCCCAGTGCCGGCAGCACTCATGCAGCCCCAGACCATGACACTCCCACCACCATGCTCGACTGTAGGCAAGACACACTTGTCTTTGTATTCCTCACCTCGTTGCTGCCACACACGCTTGACACCATCTGAACCAAATAAGTTTATCTTGGTCTCATCAGACCACAGGACATGGTTCCAGTAATCCATGTCCTTAGTCTGCTTGTCTTCAGCAAACTGTTTGCGGGCTTTCTTGTGCATCATCTTTAGAAGAGGCTTCCTTCTGGGACGACAGCCATGCAGACCAATTTGATGCAGTGTGCGGCGTATGGTCTGAGCACTGACAGGCTGACCCCCCACGCCTTCAACCTCTGCAGCAATGCTGGCAGCACTCATACGTCTATTTCCCAAATACAACCTCTGGATATGACGCTGAGCACGTGCACTCAACTTCTTTGGTCGACCATGGCGAGGCCTGTTCTGAGTGGAACCTGTCCTGTTAAACCGCTGTATGGTCTTTGTCACCATGCTGCAGCTCAGTGTCAGGGTCTTGGCAGTCTTCTTATAGCTTAGGCCATCTTTATGTAGATCAACAATTCTTTTTTTCAGATCCTCAGAGAGTTCTTTGCCATGAGGTGCCATGTTGAACTTCCAGTGACCAGTATGAGGGAGTGTGAGAGCGATGACACCAAATTTAACACACCTGCTCCCCATTCACACCTGAGACCTTGTAACACTAACAAGTCACATGACACTGGGGAGGGAAAATGGCTAATTGGGCCCAGTTTGGACATTTTCACTTAGGGGTGTACTCACTTTTGAGATAGTGTGTGTGTGTGTATATATTTTAATAAAATATCAGTTGTGAAACCAGTACTGGTTTAAGGGCTGTGGCTCGGCTCTGTGAGTGTTTGGGGAATGTCGGACTGATTGATTGTTAATGGAGGATTGCAAGTGTGTGTCACTGAGGTGTGGTGATCATTGCTGAGCAGATTTAACAGGGTTGTGTGTGTGTGTCTATTTGTGTGCACAGAGGAATGTTAAGAAAATTACGCTTTACCCTGGATAGAGGTCAGAAAAGCAGGTCTAGCAACAGTTGATATAATGCAATAAACGTCCGCTGAATGTTTGTGCTCATTTTAAATGCATTATAATTTCCAGCCGTTATTATTAGCGTTGATAATTAGGGAATTGAATTGCCTTCTGCCTGATTTTAATACTTGAATATCTGTAGAAGTTAATGAACAGCTATTTACAGAGGGGAATAATACTTCATTAAACACAGAGTCCTAAACAGTCATTTTCCATTCAGCTTTTTCATTCATTTGTCTTCAGTAAGCGCCTCCTGCTGGTCAGCGTCACAGTGGGTTCTGAACAAATCCCAGAACCACGACGCGTGAAGCCCGGATCAGACGTCCATCACAGTCAGCACGCACACACACACACACACAAGGGCAATGTAATCAGTTCACCTGTTTGTTTTACAGACGTGATGTAGTGAAATAAGGAGCAGAAATATTAAATGTACTGAATATCAGCTCAAGAACTCGCTCTGTTGTACACGTCATACTGATTCACCAGCTAGGGAGCTGATTGAGACGCACCTGTTAATGTGTGTCTCTGCTCTAGTAATGGACAGGTTTTTTTTAAAACATTAAGCCATAGTATTGAAATACATGTGCGTGTTAAATTGAGAAGAAAACCGGCGACGTGTATCGGGATCACGGCGTGCGCTTGTGACGTGGTTATGAATTGATAGCTCTTTGCTACTGCAGTGAAATTACGTCTCTAAATTATGTTAACGCAACATTTCAAGAACATTTCTGTAGGACGTTTTGTCCTCTGAGCAATGTTCCAGGTGCTGGGTATAATCCATCACAGTGTGGCATTTTACTTCTTTATGTGTTTATACTTTTTAATTAGTGACAGTGTTATTGAAGCAATAAAAGTTACAGTTCTTTATTTATATCTAGAAGATATGTGGTAAGGAATGTGATCGATGGACACGGGCCCGGGAGCCACACGGCATGCTTACACATCCCGTAGTCCATCTGCACAGCTGGTGTTAGTTCTTCAGGAACAATATTATACGATACAAACGAGTGCGGTACTTTCTGGTGTGTGTTTCGGCAGTTGTTGTTTACCCGCAGGAAAGCTGTTTACAGGCTGCGAAAGGTTTTCCTGATGGTCCGTTTACGCTGCTGCTCTGCCCTCTTGTGACAGATTTAATATATTGCTTTTATTTATTTTTACTTTTTTTATGTTTATGTTTATCTGTATATCCATCAGTCTATTGATCTTCCTGATTGTCTGTCTATCTACAGCTGATCTTGTATGCCGAATGCCTTATTGATTGATAGCTGTTGTCTCACTGCTCTATCATTTATTTTCTCTGATTTATGGTTCAGTCGATAATGTAAAGCCTGTAATTTTCAGGATAAATGATTTCTTTCTTTTTGTCCCCCTCCTTGTACAGACCTTCAAAAGACTCATTCCCGATGAGGTAGGTGTATAAGTCAGTGTGTTCCCACCCCGTCCACATGCAAACGCATTGTGAGTGTGTGTGTGTGTGTGTGTGTGTGTGTGTGTGTGTGTGTGTTGCTTGGCTAACTCCCCTCACACTGTTAGTTCCCACATATAATGGCACGCGTGACTTGTATCAACCCCCCCCCCCTTCGCATCACCATAATCTCCATCCCTGTTGCCCTTTCACTCATAACCCTTAACCCCCACATCCTGTGTGTGTGTGCAGTGTCTAGCAGCACTGCTTCTTGTGTTGAAACATGCCTGTGTTTGTCATGAAGCCCTTTGAACCACCCAGTGTTTAAACTGCATTCTGGAAGATTTCCTCTACCTTTAACAATAATAATAATAATAATAATAAACTATAAACAGTGCTTTTATCTCCTCAATGAGCTACAGTACCTCATCTCCCTGTGCATGTTCAGGCCAGTCATGGTTTTAAAGGAATACTCCTGTTTTACAACATATCTCCTCTATTGAGTCTGTGAACTCAACGTTTCACATCGATTGAACATTTCTAATAAGGACTATACAGATTCCCAACAGCCAAGCCCACTTCCCGAAGAGTGGAGGTTATCACCACGGTAAACACGGACTAAATCTGGAGCGGGATGTACGGGACGAGCACGTGCGGGAGTGACGGTCAGGTGTCCACAAACCTTTTGGCCGTGTTACTCGTGCCTTGTTTAAAGTGGGAATATATATTTAATATTACAAAGGGAATTTTCTTCCAGTTAGAAGCGGGAGATATTAGAGAGAACAGCTGGTAGAGTTAATGCCGTACGTGTTCCTGCAGAGGGACATGAAGATTTCAGCACAACACAGATGTCCTGCCTTTCCCCGCTGGTGTTTCATTGCTTTATTGTAGCAGAGGCGAGTGATAAACGATGCCACGTGATACAAACCATGTGCATAATTTTTCCTCTCAAAATGTTTCCAAATACAGTTCCTTGCACATTTCGACAACCGCATTACCTGCTGAATTTCACTGCTACAGTTTTGTAGATAAAAGCAAAAATGTTATCGATAAGCTGCTGCCGACCTTCAAATCTCAAATATTTTTTTCACCAAACAATTTGCTTTCATGGAAAAAACCTCATTCATCTCTGAAAGCTACAGTTATACAGGATTCATTAAATCAGGTTACAAAATGCACCTCAACGTCCCTTAGGACCTTCAGACCATTTAGACCATTTCCGTTTGAAGTGAATTTTGGGTAAAAGGTTTTTGTTTTTCTTCTAGTAATCCCACTTAGACTACAGAAGCGATAGATAGGAGTATTCCTTTATAAAAGAGCTGCTGAACTGACTTTTCATTGCATGGTTGTAAACAATAGAACTGATTTCATTCAGCATTATCTTTCAGAATACACCTCTATACTAATCTACACCTCGGTGACATTAGCAGAGCCTTAGAGCTCCTGTTAGGTGTGTGTGTGTGCGCCTGTGTGTGTGTGCGCGTGTGCACGCCTATGTTTATGTGCATTCGTGTGTGTACGCGTGCTTGTTATGCTGTGGTTAGATTTGCTGTGTTGTGACTGTACAGTTTTGTAACATTTTGAGATTTAAGCTGAATTTAGCTACCCATGTCAAACGATATACTGTTTAGGAGTATAGTATCTGATTCGGTGTGGTGAGGCTTGATGTCCTGCAGTGCCACCTACTGGCTGCTCTGTGCCATACTTTTACTTTTTAAAGCAATAGTTTGGTGAAAAGCAGAATTTTGCCCTTAGGCTACTTCACCACTGTAAAACACGATAGCCTCATTAAGTTATGTGAACGTAATTTCTTCTCTTTAACTCCAATTGTTATGACATGATTTGGATATTGTATTCACGTTTATAAGTTCTCAAAAATGAAACTTAAAGTAGTCCATCGTCTTGACTCGGAAAACGTAACTTTTTTGAGTTGGAACAAAGTTTATCTTCAAGCTGAGTTTCCTCACGTTTTTAAGTTGAACCACCTGAAATGTTATTATTATTATAATTATTATTATTATTATTAAATATAAGTTAAGTTATTGTTTTGTAGGGATATAGGCTGACCCTAATGCACACTACAGGTGGGTGGTGGAGTGACGCTTCACTCCAGTGCACCTTCAGCTGTGATGTAGTCAGTGTGTAGTGTGTGCTTTGTGTGTTAGAGATGCGGTCATTGCAGCTGCCTGGCTCCACCCCCAGTGACCTCTCTGGAGAGTACTCAGCTAGGTACCCTCACTCTGACCTTTGACCTTTCACTGTGTGGCAGCTGGAGCGGTTCACAAGCATGCGAATAAAGAAGGAGAAGGAGAAGCCGGGCACGACGAGTCAGAGACACTCCTCTGCTGTGTTGTACGAGGTCCCATCCCAGGCTGCCATGCTGCAGGACCACAGTGACGACTACATCCTGGAGCTCTTCGAGCAGATGCTGGTGAGACAGTGCATGTAGCTGTGTGTGTGTGCGAGAGAGAGGGAGGTGGCTGTCAAAGTCACTTAAAATGTCATTTGAATTTCAATTGCTTGAAACACTTAGCATTCGCATACATTAGAATATTAATGAGCGTTTAATTTTATACGGCTACAGACAGAGTGAAAAGTAGCACTAAGACTACCCCACACATAATGCCACATAAACCAGAGGCAGTGAAAACTATTAAATATCATAACGTTAGCATAAACTTTAATGTTTCCAATTTTTATTATTTTCTCTCAGTAATGTTTCCTGGATATCGTTTCTTAAAAAAACGTTAACTTAAAACAATAAATTAAACATTTTTAGGTGGCTTGTCTGCATTAGAGAACAACTTTTAATCATTTAAGTTCCCAACACACACAATTAGGAGTCCCAAAGTACTTTCATTTTATTATATATTAGAGATGCACCGACATGAAAATTCTTGGCCGAAGCCGAATATAATAAAAAACTCGACCGAAGGCCGAATACCGAACACGTTTTTTCGCGTTTGTTCCATTTATTTTGCCATTTTTTTCACCATTGCATAAATTAAATAGTCAAAATGTGCTTTTTACTATTTTGTCTTGCTTTTCAAAGAAACAATCAATTACAAAAATCTACAATTTCAAAATATTTATTTAAATGAACATTTTTTTTTCAGGCCAGCAGGCTTAGGCTACCAACAAGGCACAATATAACTTTAAATAAATAAATTAGCAAAATAAAAATATTTTGATGTGGTCATCTTTGAGCCCCCCTTGAATAGCCTATGTTAGGCCTATAACTGACCGCTGAAAGAGTGTAACACTCTGTAGCCTACAACAAAAAAAGTGCATTGACAAGAGTGCAAAAAAGTGGATGGACCCACAACAAATGAATAATTGTCCTAGACATATGCCTACTTCTTTAACGGCCATTCTTACATCTTTCTCTGACACTTTAAAATGCTTCCACACTGCCGACATGTACACATACCGGATTAGTGTAGTCTACTTTAATCCAAGTGGAACATTTCAAGATTCAGTCACAGAAAACAGTTTCACACCAAACTGTTTACTTACATTTAAGGTCACTTTAAGGATCGTGTGATCTAAAATATTTAAATATGCATTTTTTTCACTTTGAATTCATTAGTCTGATGAATTGGAACAGTGACATTGACAGCTGTAATGTGTGAATAAAACTGAGTAATTAACAGTTATCTGGTGCGTCAGGATAATTTACCTAATTATATGCCAAACTGCATGATTGACCTTCTTAATCACAGCGTCCTTCATCTGTGTTCTCTCGCTCTCTCTCTCTCTCTCTCTCTCTCTCTCTCTCTCTCTCCAGGTGGACATGAATCTGAATGAGGAGAAGCAGGTGCCGCTGAGACAGAAGGACATAGCCATAAAGAGAGAGATGGTCTCTCAGTACCTGCACACATCTAAAGCTGTAAGGAAAACACACACACACTGGTCCGTTACTAAGGGCAAACCTCTAGGTCAATGAATTTCAGCTCGTGCTCTGGAGACCCCTTGTGGTGTAACAGTGCGCTGCGGATGAAGAGGCAGAGTTCACTACGCCGCTTCTCCTGATTTAACTCAACCATTCATCTAGAAATTTCCACAGATCACGAGTATGAAATAACCACTTGTAGTTAACAAGTCATTTCTCTAGAGATAGACCTACAGCATGTGATTGTGAAGTTGAAAGACATCTTTAGCGACTTTCATATGCTAATAATCCTGCTATCTGATTCTCTTGAACTGTTACAGAAGCAGTCTGATATTAAAGTGAATATACTGGATTATAGTGACAGTCAGATTTCAAGAGATTCAATAAAGGATTTTAGACCAATCATTATTTAAAATATGCTAAACACTTTTGAGTCGATTAAAACATTAAAGATGCTTGATTTAACAAGGAATGACGTTCTTAACTCACGATTAGGAAATCTAATGAACATTTGTAATTCAGTGTCTGGAGTGAAGCTATTGACTGATTTGGCCGCACAGCTTTTGTAGTAAGAGAAGTGCACTTGACGTATGGATTGCACATTACTGACTAAATCTGATTTTTTGTTTTGATTATTTTGAACAGAGAAGCACAATAAGGAACATGGATTATATCATTTGTCATGCTAATAAGGAGATGTGATGCATTGTTTGAGAGCCTATGAGCAATGAGTTTTACTCTGTAATTCTAGGATATTTATTCATAATTGGAATTATCATTTAAATACTGTGTGTGTGTGTGTGTGTGTGTGTGTGTGCGTGCACACAGGGCCAGAGCCAAAAGGAAAGCTCCAGGTCTGCTGTGATGTACATCCAAGAGTTGAAAACTGAACCCAGAGACACCCAGCTGCTGAGCTGCCTCGAGTCTCTACGTATCTCCCTTAATAACAACCCCGTCAGGTAACACACACACACACACACACACTCAGACTCGGACTCTCATGTACACAGAGACATGCACGTCTTATGATAAACATGTTAACTGTGTGTGTGTTTGTGTGCATCACAGCTGGGTGCAGACGTTTGGAGAGGAGGGTTTGATTTTGCTGCTCAACTTCCTGAAGAAGCTCCAGGACGAGAAAGAGGAGTACCCGTAAGACACCCCAACATACACAGTTCCGTTATCGTAATTATGTCCAACAGGTTCATATGACCGTGAACTAGGACTTAAACATGCTGAGACAGCAGACAAAACCCCAGAGTGACATCAGTCACCTTTTTATTACTTCACATGTTATTTGACTTTTCTTTGTGGATCCAGTCTGCTGACGTATTTTATTCCGTGAACACGTGTTACTCCTAGTTCACACTACACGATTTTAAGCCCGATTCGCAAGTCGCCGACAAAAACACTTTGATTGGAGGCGACTCTGTGAACAGTCTGCGCTCGCCAATCGGCAGTTGATGGTTATGTGTGAACTACCGAACTACAAAGTGCCGAGGTATCGGCGAGGCCACGCGGATATTTGGCATACTAAATATCTGGAGCTGTCGGGCGACTTCACATCCTGTGGTGTGAAAAGTGTCGTCACTAGGAGTGACTGCGGCGACGAGCTACAGCCAGTGAGAGAGTTAGGCATGGGGTGAGGTCACCCTGAGGAAGGGAAGCCCGAGAAACCTATAGCAGAAGCATAAAGAGTTGAATCTGTACAACTTTTGAACACAATCCCTGCTGCCCGCGTGTGTTCATCCGTTCTTTCACCCACTTTCTTTGTCTTTTCCTTTTTGGGGGGTTTTCTTCAGCACAAATCATCACGCAAACAGCTCGCACCGCTTGTTTCTGTCCTACGTCCATCTTCAAATAAACAACTCCTGGTGGTTTTCGCGTCATGTCCGTGTCGCTCCTCGCGTGTGTTTTCGTGACAAAATGTAGTTTGGACACCAGACAGAGTCATCGGGTGACATAGTCGTTGTCGGATCGTGTAGTGTGTGACCCCCTGTGTCCGAGTAATCACGTAATGAACACCACAACGACTTCAAGACTCCTGATTACAAGAGAGCAAGTCATGTAGTGTGAACAGTACAGCCATCTGCTGACGGTGAAAGTCGTGTAGTGTGAACTTAGCCTTAGGGTAACTGACACAGATTAGGCATGAGAACACAGGTGAGATTTCAGCCTGCTTTAAGACCATCTGTGTCATGTGACCTTACGCATAAGCTGGCAGTGAGCATGGAGGACTAGTCAGATCTCAGCCAAAACACAAAGCTGTGATATCAATATTTTGCTCAAACTCGAAAACGTGGGATTAGTGTGCGTGCCTAATATTGAGCGAAATGGTTTCGTTGGAGCTGTTATAGTGTAAAGGTTTAAGAATGGGGGGGGGGGGTAAAAAAAAATCAGTGAAAGCTCTGCAGCTGTATTATCTGTGTTTAATTTTCTGCACTTAATCTCTCTCTGCTGCCGTGCTGTTGCTGATATTCATTGATCTCTCTCTCTCTCTCTCTCTCTCTCTCTCTCTCTCTCTCTCTCAGGAATGCTGGTGTTGGAGTAAAGTGCCAACATGAGATCATCCGCTGCCTCAAAGCCTTCATGAACAACAAGGTGAGAGGAAGCACTCAGTACTTGGCAGGTGGATTACAGACTCTGTAACTGATGCACTGCAACTCTTCAGCTCACAGCTTAGGCACTTACTATACGGATTTATATGTATATGGTAGAATTTATGGTAATGCGCCTTAAACCCCAATCAGAAATCAGCGCAGTTCGCTGGCAGGTTTCTGCTTGTAGATCAACTGCATCTTCCGTATTGCTTTTTCAGCAGCTTATCTCTGTGGATTTAAGAATCTCGTTAGAAACCGACGATGGGGTTGGAAACAGAAGTAGCATGGAGGAGTAGCTTTACCTTCTTTTTGCTCTATATGGGCCTTAATGCTGTATTCTGCTCATCCTCACTTTATATTTCTGTACCGTGAGCCAGTTTGGCGCAATTATTATACGATACCCGAATTAGCTAAATTTTAAACTGTTAAAGAAAATTGATTCGATATATTTGGTTTGTATTTGTTCTTCATAGCTTAGACTGAGATTTGTTTATTTACTCATTCTTTATTTATCTGTATCTACAAGGCATTGCACAGAGTTTAAGCTTTACATAGAAAATTCACTAAATATGTGATGAATGAAGTATAGTGCACTGTACATACTTTCTTATGCTTCTCATACTTTCTTGTGCACTTTATTGCTGTAAAGATATTAATATATATATATATATATATATGCGCACACACTACCTGTCAAAAGTTTAGACACAATCATTCTTTATTTTGATTTTTTTCTCCACATTTTAGAATAATAATATTGTGATCAAAACTCTGGAGTAACGCAAGTGGAACTATGGGAATTATGTTGTGATAAAAAAAAATCCCAAATAAATCAAAATAATTGAGTATTTTAGCACCTTCAAAGTAGACCCCCTTTTTTGCCTAGAATTTCCAGAAATGTGTTCTTGGCATTTTCTCAACCGATTTCTTGAGGAATTTCCCTGAGATGCTTTTTAAACAGTATTAAAGGAGTTCCCACCTACGCTGGACTCTTATTGGCTGCTTTTCTGAGTAGGTCACTCCAAATCATCTTTTTTAAAAAAATATTTTTTTTTGTAAATAAAATGTTATTCATTTCTTTCATTAGAAAACTATGTCGGCACGATTTATATTTTTGTCTACAACACCGATTTCAAACGTTAATCTTCAGATCAAAAGGTTTTTAAGATCATGAGAAACATTTCAGTGGAGCGGCTCCAAACTTTTGACCGGTACTGTATCATTTCCGCATATAGAGGCTGACCTTTTTCATTGTCGCACTTGACTCTGAGGTCAGTGCAGTTCTTCCCGGTAAGACTAGACAGGACAGGTCTTCTTTGCTGGATGGAAGAAATCTGTCTTCTATATAAATGGTGAATTCTGGTTTTGGACGGTCATGCTGTTGTGTTTCAGTACGGTTTGAAAGCCATGTTGGCGTCAGCCGACGGGATTCCTCTCCTGGTCCGAGCCATAAATTACAGCGTCCCTCACATGATGGTGGACGCTGTCAAACTGCTGTCAGCCATCTGCATTCTCGAGCACCCTGAAAACCTGTAAGTGTCTGTGTGGGGTCTGTGTGTGTCTGTGTGTGATGATTTAATAGGGCTGCATGTTAATCACGGATAGCACAAATGCGTTTACTGTGAGTGTGGAGGCTATACAGACCAAAACACATTATACATTACAATATTTTTTTTCTTCTGAGCTTGGATAACAAGTACCACATGACTTCAGTTATGCTTTGTTCAGTTTAAAAAAAACAACAACAAAAAACTTAACATACAATCAGCTTCGTGCTCCTCTAAGCAACAATGTTAGTGTTATTGAAGTACAACAATACCCATGATGCATCACCGTAAGAATGTTGTCATATCACACACCCTTAGTTTCCTTTAAACTAGTAAAATACTGTTTTGTCATAAAGCGCCAACATACATGCAAATGTTACGGATACGTTTTTTTTTTTTCTGAAAAATTTCTACATTTACTTAAAAATTCTGATCTTGTGCAGTGTTATGTGTTCAAACGTTAAAAGGACACCAGTAGATTTTAGACCTGTACTGATATTTATTTTGAAAGTTTATCAAACAACAGTATAAACATTAAAACCGTATAAATATCTCTGCGTTTGTGGATGAGGCCTTGAATTGTAAAGTGTGTGTCTGTGACGTGTATTGCAGTCATGAGCGCGTGCTGGAGTCCATCACTGCGCTGGCTGAGGAGAGGGACATCGAGAGATTCCAGCCCCTGCTGTCTGGCATGCGCAAGTCCAATATCGCTCTCAAGGTAACACACAGTTTTAATGAGCAAGGAACTACAGAGCAGGTGTCATGAAGTCAAAGATTTACACAGCCTACATTTTGTTTGGAAACACTGAGTCAACTTTTTATTTTTTATTTTTTCCCCGTTTCTGCTAAAAACTAAATGCTGCAGTGTGAGCCTCTGAGAGTTATCTGTGTCGGCCTCACTTGTCTGTGTGATGTGTGTGTGTGTGTGTGTTCAGGGAGGCTGTATGCAGCTCATCAATGCTCTGATCAGCAGAGGAGAGGAGCTCGACTTCAGAATTCACATACGCTCGGAGCTGATGAGATTGGGCCTGAGGGAGCTGCTCGCTGTGAGTTTAATTCACACGTTCTACTTAGTTTATGGGCCTTAACACCAGCAATGCACGTACACTGCACTGTGCTGTGTGTATATGAAGCCTTATGACTCGCTTGTTCAAATTGTGTAAAGTGTATTCAAATAATTTGTATTGAATGAGTTTTTTTGAATACCCAGTTAAATAGTAAAATGGTCTGGAAGCACTTCTGCACCTTTACACCCTCGAGGGTAAAGGCCAGGGTTTATGAATATGCATTAATATGCAAATTAGAACAGCAATCTTAGGTTACATTTGTTGTTATAGCTGCTGTTAGCCAGTATAACCATCACTGTATTATCACTGTACTTTAATATAAATGATTAATCTGCATTTCATCCTTAGCTAGTCTGTTTTAGTCTTTATTTCATACACAGCTTTATATTGAATGTAATATATTCTCATGTTCATACATGAAGCTCCTTTAAATACTGCTCTTGGTCATACTGTGTGTGTGTCTGCGTGTGTTGTGAGCAGGAGGTGAGGAACATAGAAAACGAAGAGCTCCGTGTGCAGCTGCAGGTCTTTGATGAGCAGGCTGAGGAGGACTCGGAGGACCTGCGTTCCCGTCTTGAAGATGTGCGCGTTGAGATGGAATATCCTTTCAGAAGGTCATAAGCAAAGATATCACACCAGGATTTTTCCACTGTACAGATGATTGTAGCGTCTGGCATCAGGACATTGGAATTGTGCTTTTTGTCCAACTGGACCGGTAACAGGTTTCAGTTGTATGTAACAGGAACCAACAGGGCCCTCAGTGGTTGGCTAGGAGCACTGTTACTTGCTGGCTGGTTATGTGCATCATACCATGTGAAACCAAATACACAGATAGACAGAAAGAAGATAGATGGATATTATAATATACCGTACTGTATCATTAGTGCCATCAAAATGGGCACGAGTTAAATCGAATCATATCAACGTAAACTTATCGTATGGAATGTGACAATACAGGATTTTATTGCGTTCGACAAACCCTAAAAATTTTATTTTCATGTTGACAAAAAGGTAAAAGCCCTCTTTTCTTAGCAAACCTTCAGCCAGTAACGCATGCAAAATGCCCTGGTTATCCAGACAGCTGATTTACAAAAAAAAAAAAAGAACATCAGTTCAAAGACTCGTCATGTTATGCTCTGCAATAAATATGCGGTTGCTCTTAGCGTTGTCATGGCAATGTTGTTTTTCAGATTCAGATTGCATTGTTTCCTGGTTTGAGCCAGATCTTAATTACTGTGCAGTTGAAACGTCCCACACAGTTAAATCTACATGTAGCTCCTGGATTAACCACCAGGTGTCTCAAGGGTTCCAAAAAAAAAATTGCCCCCAAAAAATAAAAAAAATCTTAACATTTGTATTTTGTGTTTATGTTGTTAATTTTACTCAGGTTGTGTTAAGATTTATTCATCCTACATTACTATTATTATTCTTTGTTCTGAATATAATCATCTGATTATACACCACTGAGAATTATTTCTTTTTAGTAAATGTAGCTCGCTGAAGTTCAGCCACCAGATGGTGCACGGAAAACCTACCGGTGACTTAATCTACCTGTACTTCTTTCAAATACTCGAAAAAGCACATTTAGATAATTGGTGCCCTTGGGAACATTGCTAGTACATTACATTCATAGTAGAGTAGATTTATTAGATCAGAACAGCTCAGGAAATGGGAAAGTTATTTATAACACTGAAGTTTCTGTTCAATGCGGGTATGTCTGGTTTGTTTGTATTCTGTATCGGCGTCTTCCTTAACAGCGTGTTGTTTACTGACATATCGGAGGTGTTCCAGATGCTGCTGAACACGGTGAAGGATTCGAAAGCTGAAGGCTACTTCCTGTCCCTCATGCAGCACCTGTTGCTGGTGCGCAATGACTACTTGATTAGGTACGACCCCTACCTCCTTACTTTGTGATTACCTCTCAGTGACCTTGAGCTGTGTGAGCAATGTGAGGAGGAGCTGTAGAGACTGGGGAATGTAAACAGGATGAAGGATGAAGGTGTAAGGGCACATTCAACATGACCAAGTATCCCCACTGCATTTCTCTTTCAACTTCTCATGCAACCTGCAGCTGCTTGTGTGCACTGCACACAGGCCAGAACTGTAGGTAGATATGGCTCTGGCATACAGTGGGGGAAATAATTATTGAACATGTCAACATTTTTTTCGGTAAATATATTACTAATGAGGTTATTCACATTAAATTTTCAACAGACACCTCAACTCAAGAAATCCAGAAATATTAATAATTCACAACATTAAAGTCCATAAATAAAGTTGTGTGTAAGAAAGAGGAATGGCACAGGAAAAATTATTGAACACGCTAAGAAAAAGCAGTTCTCCAAGGCAAGGTAAGGCAAGGAACCAGCTGAAATCTGTAAGTAATTATACCTCCTATCTGTGCAAATTAATATGAGCTGGGTTAGCAAATTGATGGTCTATAAAAAGGCTTTTCGTTACCAAGGTGTCAGACAAGAAACATCTCATGATGGGTAAAAGTAAAAGGAAAGAGCTCTCCCAAGACCTTCGCAACCTTAATGTTGCAAAACATATTGATGGATTCGGATACAGACGTATTTCAAAACTTCTGAATCCTCCAGTAAGCACCGTTGGGGCCGTTATCCGCAAGAGGAAGCAACATCACTCCGTCATCAACCGGCCACGCACAGGAGCTCCTCGCAAGATTTCTGAACAGGGAGTCAGAAGAATAGTCAGAAGTGTAGCCCAAGAGCCAAGGACCACTCGGAAAGAGCTCCAGAAACACTCGGAGGCAGCAGGTGCCATCGTCACAGAGAAAACAATAGGCAATGCACTCCACTGCTCACACTCACACCGCAAGACTGCATTACTAAAGAAAAGGCATGTCAAAGCTCGTTTAAAGTTTGCTACAACTCATTTGGACAGGCCTATGAAATACTGGGAGAGTGTGGTCTGGTCAGACGAGAGCAACGTTGAACTTTTTGTCTGTCACACTACACACCATGTTTGGAGAAGAAATGGCACTGCACATCACCCTAAAAACACTACACCAACAGTGAAGTTTGGAGGTGGAAGCATCATGGTGTGGGGCTGTTTTTCATCACATGGTACTGGCAGACTTCATATAATTAAAGGAACGATGAATGGAGCCCTTTACCGGGAGACTCTTGAGAAGAATCTGCTGCCATCCACCAGGATGATGAAGATGAGACGTGGGTGATGAGATCTTCCAGCAGGACAACGATCCAAAACATACCCTCTCTCAATTGGTTTCACACCTGAATACTGCGGCTGATTAATTTCTTCATACAGGAAGCGTCTTGAAGCTGGCGTTGCAAACAAAGGCTTCTCCACTAAGTATTAAATAAATTTCAGTTAGCGTGTTCAATACTTTTTCCCCTACGTCATTCTGTTTTATTACACATAACTTTCTTGAATTAATACCAAAGTCTGGTGAAAATTTTATGTGAATAGCCTCATTGGAAATATATTTACTGAAAAATATCTTGGAGCGTTCAATACTTATTTCCCCCACTGTACGTCTTAATGACTTTTCTGACTGTCGCAGGAGAGCAAAGCAAAACAAACATCATTTTAAATGCCTGTCTAAATCTAATTGCCGTTAAAATGATTTGTGAAGTGTTAGATTTGAAACTTTGTTGTAGGCCCTTTTAACCTCTATTAAAGATTTTCACCCTTTCTCTCTTCCGGCAGAAATTGAAAGTGCGGATATCAAAAGTCTTTGACTGTTTTTGGTAAATGTTTTTTTGGAGACATTCCTAATAAATATGGTAAACTGATTTTAACTGTATCCTTATTAACGGTAGTTCAGTTGGACCCGCACTGATACATTGAACTAGAAGTTCAGAGCAACGAACTATTTTACTGTGATGGAAAGCGAGGGTGCTGTGACATGGTCAAGCAGAGAGCGGTCATTCCATCACTCCAGATTCATATACTGATTGATTTCTCTGCGGTTATTACTAAGGAAAATAACGGACAGCTCTTTTGCCGTATTCCATATGCGTAGCTCCTGCGCAAAATGTGTAAAGATTGACGAGGATGCGAACTAGCACGTGTCTTTATACCATGCCTACCCATGACACACCCCCCGCCTCATCTGTACTGCAACGCCGATATATATTTAGAAGTACACTATGGCCAAAACTATACGGAACACCTGATCATAACATCTATATGTGGGTTGCCACAAAGTTTGGAGCAAACAGTATAGAATATACTTGTGTGCTGTAGCATTATAGTTTCTGCTCTCCACAGACACGCTCCAAAATCTAAGGGAAAGTCTTCCCGGAAGCGTGGAGGCTGTTCTAGCAGCCCAGGGGGAACAACCCAATATTATGCCCATGGGTATGGAATGGGATGTTCAATGGTCAGCTGTCCTTATTATATATTATATACTGGCCATATAGTGTGTAAACTAGTCCTGACAACAGGAATATAGATCTTTTAGTATGGCTCTATAATGTAATAATAGTCATTCACTGGAAAACTCACCAGGAGCACTGATTACGTCTGAGACTTTCTGCCAGAGCACATTTATGTATATTATTGTGCAGTTTGAGGAAATCCAATACTGCTGTAACTAACGTTTCATCCGTTTTATTCTGGCAGAGTGGAGCAGTACACCAGGCTTTATTTATTACCAGACAGCTGCTGTAATTTGCATCAAGTTGAGACCAACTAAACTTTTTTTCAGTCCCAGTTTGAGTCAGGTTCTTCACACTTGCAGTCTTATAAGCCTTTGCACGTTTATTCTCCACGCTTGCCGAAAAGAAAAGAGCGCAACCTTTCAGAGAACGAATTCGCTTCCGGTATGCACTTACTCTCGTGAAGGAATGGAAAGTGCGACGTAAACGGTTGGATGAAAGAAGTTGGAGAAATAACAGGAGAAGAAAATAAGTAGGCTTCAATTATATAGATCTATAATTTTTTTTTTCCCCCTCCCCCCCACACAAAAGCACAGCTTTGAATAGGTGTAGGAGCGGAATGGTCTCCTCGCTGTCGATTGTGTGATTGCGAGACTTGCAGCATGTCTGAGTGAGGAGACGTAAGATGAGCAGAAAAATAGAATCGATATAGAGAGCGAGGAGAGGAAATGAAAGAGGCGAAGCTTTTGATTGATGTGTAGTGGGAGGCTTACACAGTTGCCATCGGCGACCGGTGTATAAATGCATTTCCAGGTTAACTCACCCCTGTAACAATTAACCCACACATACCTGATTGAGGGGAGATGTTTTTGAATACACCACACACACACACACACACACACACACACACACACACACACAGACATACAAAGTAGTTGTGTAAGCAGATGAAACGCGTCTGGCTCGGTATTATATGGATTTACGTGTTTATTGAGAGAGTTATGCTTCACAGATGCTTTCTACGGCTGCATTCGCAGTCCTACACATACACACACACCCACCTTTTCACTAAACACTGCTTGAAAATGAATGGGCACAAAGAGACAGAAAGCTAAAACGATGATGATTTTAGTAGAGAAGAGAAGATTTAGTGATGTAGAGAGAGGGAAAGATAGGAGGAGAGGGTAAATGGTTGTCAGACTTGTTGCATTTTCCTCGTCAGCTTGATGTGATCTGACAGGCAGGAAATTGAAGTGTCTCTGTCTGTCCAGGGAGGTTGAGAGAGAGAGAGAGAGTGTGTGTGTGTATGTGTGTGAGTGATATTTGTATTTGATATGTGGTCTGTGTGTGTGTGTGTGTGTCTAAAGGCTCATGGTGAATGAGTGATGAAAGTGTTAAATCGCGTAGACAATTTTTCACTCTCCCAAAATGTGAATACACTCGCGCGTGTTGTTCACTTAGTTTCACCTCTGACACTTTTTTGTTTATGCCTGTATCTCCATTATGTTCCGTTTCTCTCTCCATGTATCCTGCATGCCGTTCTTTCATTCTTCTCACCCAGTACATCCTTCCCCCTGTCTCACCAGGTTTGTGTTTCGCACAATCCCGTAACACAACGCAATTTTGAAAGATCGATAGTTGAAATGCAAAGGACATCAAATGACAGGAAGGTAAGGCTGTAACAAAGTGGTTGGAATGAAAGAGAAAATCGGGGTGCTTAGAAGAGGAAAGAGAAAAAAGGTCAGTGGGAGGGAGGAAGTTATTATTATTGTTATTTTTCCGATTCGCAATAGCAGATATCGGAAATTTTTTCCTCGACAAAGGGAAATCCGTAACAAAAAATGGTCACTAGATGTCTCTCTCGCTCCACCAAAGAAATAAGTGAGTGAGTGGGGGTGGTGGTGGTGGGGGGGGAGGCAGAGACATGGACAGAAAAAAACAAGGAGAACGACTGATACCAAATAAAGTCGAGAGAGAGAGAAACAGCTTGGCTTAAAATGAAAGTATTGAATTACTTTCACACCAGGTCACGATGCCAGACTCCTCACAAATGGAGTGTGTCTGCAAGCCCATCAAATATCTGACCATCAGGACACGTATATATGCACACGTACGCCTATAGACTGTGGACACGTGGAAAAGGTGGAAAAAGACTTGAACTCTCCTTCTCTGTGTATTAAACAAGCCGAGCATCCAGGCACAACAGCGCCAGGCTCTTTATACCCGTTGTGCGCATCCAGAGTTCAGGCCAGAGTGTGCGCGCACGCTCAGATCCTCTTAGTGGGCTCAAGGTCAAAGCCAGAATGCTTTCTATTTTTTTTATTATTGATTAATTCACTCATTACGGTCTGTCTTTAATGATGGCCTCAGCCTCTCAGTGCTGCGATCCGAGTCTCTCAAGGTTGCTCTTTTTTTTTTACTATTGTGAACTTATTGCCTTTATATCTCTCCTCTGTCATGTCCCTCTCTTTGCGTCTTCCCAGGCCGCAGTACTACAAGCTGATAGACGAGTGTGTAGCGCAGATCGTGCTCCACAGAAATGGCTGCGATCCAGATTTCAAATGCAGAAACCTCCAACTGGACATCGAAGCACTCATTGGTACGATTCACATTACATGTAGACTCAGCTTCAGCTCTTTCCACATGGTGGCAGCACAGAGCTCTCAAGGTTAAGAGGACACAGAGAACAGGTTTTATTTATTTATTTATTTATTTTTTTACTTTTTTTTTTTTTTACAGTGCTCATGAAATTTGCACTTTTTTTTAAATTTTTTTTTAAAAAACATTTATTAATTCATTTATCCAAAGTGAATTACATCTGTGCGCACATACACTCCAGGCTGTGAGGATGAGGGAAAGCTGTGATGCAGTGGGAGGACCAGGAACTCAAGACCTTCTGATTATAAGCCCAATATCTTAACTTATCTTCATTTAAAATCCCGTCTAGAAGTAGTTTAAGAGCCACTGCCGGTTTCCTTCTGAACTAAGCCTGATTTATGTTTGCGTCTGAACAGCAGGCGCTCCTCAATCCTTCTCCTCGGTGATTAGCCGATAGAGATGTGTGAATGAATGGGAGGCAGATGTGCACACCCACATCTCCTCAAATGCATTTATCACAGCATGAGTATGACTACATTTCCCATATTACAGTGGACGCGGCGGTTACTTGTAACTCAAAAAAAGCAAGTACTGTATAGGATCTATGCATTAGTTTATAAACATGTGTATATTTTTAACCCGATGGGTAAACAGTGTAGAAGTTATCTCCTCTAGTTGGTCATTTAAGCTACTTAGTCGTTTAGAGCGACTTTTCTCTTATAAGTCAGCTCAGTGTCTTTAGGGAGTTGGATTAACCTGTAATTTTAATCTGCACTATTTTAGGTAGCAGTATTCAGACACTGAAATGACTACCTCCACCACAAGTCAATGAGAAAAGCCATGTCTGGCATTAAAAAAAAATAATAATTTGTCACACATCACTTTCACATATCATGCCAGGCTGTATACTACATTCCACCTTGTTCGACGGACGGCAGCGATCCTTTGTTCTGATCCTCTTCTGATTGTGAGCTGTCAACGCTCAGGGTTGCCCGAGGTTTGTTTCTGGCGACTCTCCGAAGCAGTCGTGATGAAGCATAGACCAGGCTTTAGTGTGTGGCATGTTGAGGGATTTGACTCATTTCCCATGACAGCCATAAGTATTCCAGAGAGCATTTGGTACAACATGCTGAGGGTATATCAAACCAATTTGTTTTTTTCTTAAACAAATGAGTGTAATTAAATATATATAGGCCTATATTATCTATCCCTAATACCAAGAGATGCAGCAATTTCATAGGTACTCCTAAACGCATTCGTTTAAAGCGTTCTCTTCCACAAACCTCGTCTGTTTATCACTTTGTTCTTTTGTCTCACGTTTGAAACACTTGTGGCGCCATAGATTTGAATGTCCAGATTACTGAAAAGTATCACGATCTTAATAGTTATCTCTCATCACGCCATCATGTTGCCCAGCCTTACTGCTGTTTGGTACAATGCATCAGCAGAGCTTTTTCAGTATCAGCAGTTCTTATAGAAACCTGCCAGTCTGAGATAGCTCTATAAAAGAAGAACTGTGTGTGCTATTATCTGCGGTCTCTCTCTGTGTGTGTGTGTGTGTGTGTGTGTGTGTGTGTGTGTGTGTGTGTGTGCGTGTGTGCGCGTGCACTTGTGCTTGCACTGTTCTCTAGGGTTGTATGCTGCAGGGGTATTTTAAACTCTTTCATAAATGTGCTGCTCCTTTTTTTTTTTTTCCTGTCCTCTTATAGTCAAAAGAGAACAGCCTAATTCTGCCCTGCCTGCGTTATTTAAAGATTTCCTTTGAACTCTAAACACTGCTGGGTTTACAGTTTTTTGTTTTGCCTCCGTCTTTTTCTCTTACTAGCCTCTTGTCCTATTTTGTAGAACTCTAAAATGTAAAAAGGAGTACAGTGTCCATATGGTCCTTTGTCCTACTTTCTGTTCTCAGCTTCTATCTTTTTGTTTCCTAAGGAAGAACTGTCCGTTCCTAAATTTTTGCTAGTCTTGGATGCTTTCTAGCATATTTCTCTTTGTTTCCTTCTGTACTGTGATCCTTTGTTCTGATTTTTTCTTTGCTTCGTGTGTGTGTGTGAGAGAGTGAGAGAGAGAGAGCGAGAGAGAGAGAGAGTGTGTGTAAGACAGTATATGAAATGGCAAATGGGCATCTCCCACACATTGTGTCTGCCTCAGGCTCTCATTGCCACCTGCGCTCCTGTTATTATCATATTTGCCATAAGCTATTCTCGTTGGCCTTTAACTTACGGGTCAGACCAAAGCTCCATCACTTCTTCAGGCTGTTTCTGATTTTTTTCCCCCTCCCCAGTCATCTGGAACACTTTATCACAGAACGAGATCTACGAGGACAAGAAGTAGAAGTATCGATGTGGGACTTGTATCATGAAGACATTTCGTTTCATTTCTGTCTCTTGTGCGTGTGTGATTGCCACGAACAAGAATCTCTTCTTGTAATGGGTACCAAGTACGGAAAACCACGCACAACTCACTAATAATAGAAGTCTAGGAAGTCTCAACCGTTTTAACTATAATGCTGCACAGACTGGATGAGATCTCCAGACACGTGTCTGTTAAGTAACGTTGCCGGAGGAGGTCCGTGGGAATCGAACGTCTTCAGTTGAAAGGTCTGATCGAATCGAATGGGTCAAGTGATCTCTGGATGAATCAGTGTCTTCACGATGTACACGTGCTCGTCACACTAAAAATGCCACGTGTACTACCTCATTTTAATACAGACTAATTGCTTTGACCTTTGCTTGAGTTGTGCTTGATCATTAGTAGGTTGCATGACATGACGCGTATGTATGTAGGGGTTGCACTGCCACTGGAATCGCTACTACATATGTCACGTCATGTATTTTCCATTGTTAACGTACTATTTTAGGCATCGCTATTTATTGGCTGTTGTATTTGTGCAGCAAAGAACATGAGAGTTAACAGTGCTAGGAACTCAATAACTTACCTTAACCCCACTCTGTGTCTGTTTTTAAATGCTTCTCCAATACTGGGTTTTGTTGGGAACCAAAGGAAAAGAGCACTTCCTGCTGTGTGTGTACACTTAAAGGAAAGCGTGAAACTTTTTTTTTTCCAACATAGTACACTATACTCTTTTACCAATATGTCAATTCTGACAGCATATACACTGATCAGTCATAACATTAAAACCACCTGCCTAATATTGTGTAGGTCCACCTTGACCTGTTGAGGCATGGATTCCTCTGAAGACCTCTGAAGGTGTGCTGTGGTATCTGGCGCCAAGACGTTAGCAGCAGATCCAAGCCCTGTAAGTTGCGAGGTGCGGCCTCCATGGATCGGACTTATTTGTCCAGCACATCCCATAGATGCTTGATCCAGTTGAGATCTGGGGACTTTGGAGACCGAGTCAACACCTTGAACTCTGTGTCATGTTCTTCAAACTGTTCATGAACAGTTTTTGCAGTGTGGCGGAAAAAGGTCACTGCCGTTAGCGAACACCGTTGCCGTGAAGGGGTGAAGTTGGTCTGCAGCGATGTTTAGGTAGGTGGCACGTGTCAAGGTAACATCCACATGAAAGCCAGGACTCAAAGTTTCCCAGCAGAACATTGCCCAGTGTATCACACTGCCTCCGCTGGGTTACCTTCTTCCCATAGTGCATCCTGGTGCAGCTCTTCCCCATGAAAGTGACACGCAAACACACGGCCATTCATATGACGTAAAAGAAAATGGGATTCATCAGACCAGGCCACTTTCTTCCATTGCTGCATGGTCCAGTTCTGATGCTCACGTAGCCCATTGTAGATGCTTTTGGAAGTGAACAGGGGTCAACATGGGGACTCTGACCGGTCTGCATCTACACGGCCCCATACACAGCAAGCTGAGATACAGTGTGTGTTCTGACTCCTCTCTATCATAACCAGCGTGAACTATTTCAGCAATTTGTGCTACAGTAACTCTTCTGTGAGATCGGACCAGACGGGCTAGTCTTCTCTCCCAACATGCATCAGTGAGCCTCGGGCGTCCATGTTCATGATCCGGTTCACAGATGTCTTTCTTTGGACCACTTTTGGTAGGTACTAACCACTGCATACAAGGAACACCCCACAAGACCTGCTGTTCTGACCCGGTCGTCTAACCATCACAATGTGGCCCTTGTCAAAGTCGCTCAGATCCTCACGCTTGCCCGTTTTTCCTGCTTCTAACACATCAACTTCAAGAACTGACTGTGCACATGCTGCCTAATATATCCCACCCCTTGACAGCTGCCATTGTAATGAGATAATCAATATTATTCACGTCACTAGTCATGTTATGGATTATCAGTGTATATAATATTACCTTTTTTTTTTTTTCCTCCTTGCATCGTATAGAAGGGAAAATACGCCTAACCTTTCCAGACCCATACACAATTGGTAAAAATTTTTTTTTTAAAAATGCTGTCATGACTAATTTCTGATGGAGTTAAAATCCCAGAGATATTCCCAGAATAATTACATTACCCATCTCTCCATGTAAAACTAATCGCATCTAAATAGGGCTTAGGTAATATAAATGTAACACCGTAATCAAGGTCTAATGATGAGACGGACGTGATTGAATGTCTTACCACAGTTGTACCGCAGTGTAGGGTTCTTCATCAGCGGAGCTGTACGTTAAAAAGTCATTTCACCAGTAACGTTCCTGAAGGTGTTGTGGAATTTATCAGCTAGAAGCTCGCGTTTGTACAGCATGGCCTCATCTTTGAAATGGAAGAATTATACATATTCAGAATTTTTCATTATAAGTAAGTTTTGAGTAAACAGATTATTCTTTTCTCAATTCAGGGAAATGCGTCAGATTTTGTGTAGGTTAATCCTCACAACATGCTGCAAATGTGCTAGCTAGAGTTCATTCTCAAAATTCCTTTAGGATTACTTTATGATTTCTTAGGTTGATTCTTTATACATGGTTGTGGCTGAATTTAGATTGAGTTTTAGTTTTCACTGTGAAAGAGTGTGTGTGTGTGTGTGTATGTGTGCGCGCTAGTGAAAGAGAACCAAGGATGGGGTTTTAATTAGGTTGCTCAGTAATCAGAGCACGAATCAGAGGAGACACAGACTCATCACAGTGAAGGGCACTTTATCCTCACAGCCAGATAAATGTGACACAGACACACACGCACACACACCTCACTCTCTTTCTCTCTCTCATTCTCTCTAGATAACATGGTGGATAAAAGAAAAGTAGAGATCAGTGAGGCCAAGGCCGCAGAGCTGGAGAAAAAGGTAAACACGGACACACTCGTGCACATCCTCAGACACCACTTCCCTTCCCACAGCTTCCCAAGGTCACACACCTACTTTTCTACCATTCTGGGTTTCATATAATCTAACTTTCTCGACACATTCACATTTCTCAGTGATACACACACACACACTCTGTGTGTCAGCTGGCAGATGTGTAATTTGTGAGAGGAGATGGGAGCAGACAGGAGATTTCCTCTTCCTCCTCTTTGACAGGCTTTCTCCTAATCCCTCCCAGCAAGACTCGCTCACACACTCCACAATTATCCCTGTGTGTGTGTGTGTGTGTGTGTGTGTGTTTGAGAGCAATCTCATATACTGCAATTTTCCCGTCAGTGCCCAAAATCAGGGCATAAGGAGATGCCCTCTGTCCAATTTGTGAGCGTGTGTGGAGGATGACCCCCATCAGGAGGCTGTCAGACAAGTGTTTACTCTTTCTCTGCCTCTCTTCCTTGTTCCTCCTCGTCTAATTTAGAGTAATTGCTGCGTAGCAAGGGAGGAGAGGAGAGAAACAGACCCTCATTACCAGCACATGTAGAGCGACAGTGTATGTGTGTGTGTGTGTGTGTGTGTGTGTGTGTGTGTGTTTGAGAATGTGTGAGAGACCCTTCGGTTTCCACTGATGCCACATAATTACATGTCTGGCTTGCAAACACATTCTTGTCATTGCCCCCAGAAATTGTTGATGCCGTTCTGTCCGTCTGTATGGGGTGTGAGAGTGAATGAGAGAGATAGCAAGAGGAAAAAAAAAACAACCTGAAATAAATACAAAAAGTCACAGGAACTCTTCCGAAATTCTTATTTTGGCAACAGTAATGGCCATTTCCCACTGGCAAAATGACGGCGATGTGCTCCAAATCCAGAGCAAGCTTGGCGGACAAGCCGGTCCTGCCTTTTCCTCAACAAAATACATGGTTCTCGGTTGGAAAATCTGGTTTGGTCCTACCACCAGGATGCTAGTTTTCTAGATAATAGAGCCGCTGACATCAGGGGTTGAGGTAATTCCATGACCACGTTGTTTATTATTATAAGACGTGAAACAAAATATTGAAACCTTGAACCAGGGTTAGCCAAAGATGAAGATTTAAATTTTTTTAAAATTAATTAATTAATTAATATTTTTTTTTACATGAAGTTGCAATGAATTAATTAAACAGGAAGTGTTTCCGGTGTTTTTAAAATGAATTCTAAACAGCTACAGCGATTAAATTATTTGTTTCTGTGGGTGTGCAGCAACCACTAACGTTGTCTACGGCTGCAACTAACGATTATTTTAATAATCGATGAATCTGTCGAATATTTCTTCGATTAATCGATTCGTTGGATTAAAGGGGCCATTTTTATTTTCTCGGTCACAGACCCAACTAATCCATAATGACATTCGTTGTCGATTATTTTTTATTATCGATTAGTTGTCACAGCCCTAGTGTTGTCACTGTTAAAAAACATGTATTTAAGTTTGATTACGTGTTAGATGATACTAAGAAATGTCAGATCATGCGCGCTATAGGATTCAGTCGAGCCAGTAGTTTGGATTCGGTGCTTTACTTTGCATCATACCTCATTTGCACGTAATTAAATAAAACTGAATGAAACTCTCAATGTAAATGTCACTTATCGTCGTTGAAAACACGACTTCCTGTCGTACGCGTACATAGAAAATGATCGGTTTCCTTTTGCTTTGCCGCTCGCTATTTTGAACAAAGGTTCGGAGCAGAGAGCTAAAAGCAATAAAAAGTGTTCTGCTCATAAGCGTTCTGTATAGTGGCACGGTCGCGCCGCGTATAGATGACGTTAGATAAAGTTCTCAAAGTCGTCCTTCCCACCAATTTGCTGGTTCCCTGAAGCAGCACCGAAACCTTGTCAGTGGAAGAGGGATTTAATCAGCCGGCTTCTTGTCTGTGACCTCTGCTTGATGACGTTATCGAGCAGAGGTCACAGACAATTTTGGAGGCTGCTAAAACATGATCTCAGAAACGTCTTCCTCCTCAGAATGCCGAACACATTTGTGAAATTCCCTTCACGTGCGCTACTGGAGTCAGTCACAGCGCACAGAATACACATCGCAGCACGAGCTCAGTCTTCTGTACGCGTTCACTCTGCGCTGTCCATTTGAGTGCGAGGGATTTGGACAGGGGTTATGAGCATGCAAGTCAAACATGGTATTTGCATAGACTCTTCTAGCAGATACACTAGAGATGATAAGAGATCAATGGATGCAGTGAAGGGAACACGTTAGAGCAGGATTTAAGATGAGGCGTTACTGTCGTCTGTAGGACCCTTTAGTCTGAAGGTATTCAGCTGAAATGTGTGAAGGTCGTGGTACATAAAATTGCTTGTTTATAAAGAGCCGGATAAGCAGCTAATGTGGCTGTGTGGTGACAGTAGTCACCTCTTAATGCTCATCTATGGATAAGTTTATGGCTTTAAATAGGACCATGTGGATTTGTTTTGTTTCGTAGTGGTGCTTCAGACACGTATTTCTCTGTCCAGTCATTGATCTGCAAACAATCGATTTTCATCTTCACCTTTTTATTTAACGAGCCATGAGGTCACTTCACAAATCAGACCAGAGAGGAAATGAAATCAATCAATAAATAAAAAAATCAATGAAATTCTGCGGAAATTCTTTTCTAACTTGATGAGCTGAATTATGTATTAGTTTACATAAATCCATGGGATTGGCCACGGCAGAGTATCTGCTACAGAAGCTTGATGGCTTTTCGTATGATGTTCAGTTCTCTTCAAGTATTTTTTCACACTCCTGTTTTTGATCCACTGAAATGTGGATTTTGGATCAGTGGACAACCTCTGATTCAGTGCAAAAGCATGTGTCGCGACATTTTAGACCTACAAGTGCACGCAACAATTTTTGTAGTGTTGGAGAGTCTTCTCTCCTAAAGGAGCACTTCCTTGGGTGTTCCTCACAAGCTTGAGTTTATGCTTTAAAAGTCATTCAGTTCAGTGTTGACTCCATTCGCAAGTGGCTGTGTGCGCCATGGCCAGAAGTGGCTCACTTTTTTACACTGATTTTCTTACCATTCCTCAGTCTTCTGAGGTGTTCAACACAACTGGTCTGGAGAACTACTACAGCAGTGAGAGAGAGGAGGCCCTAGCTTACATTTAGCTAGTTTGGAGTGGTTCTACACTCTTATGGCTTAAATGAAGGTAAATTTTTGCCAAACTGACTCTGGATAATGTCTGGACAGTGGGTTATTTTCAGAGTTGGCTTTAATCTACAGTCTTGAGGATGTAGCACCAACCAACTTTGCAGCAAGGAGAGTTCAAGGCACTTGTATACTGTGTATAGAATCTATACTATGGGCTTAATGTTGCGGTGCGTAATGCACAAAAGACTCCTCTATAAGTAGCGTCGAGTTCGAGTCGTTCAAGTGTAGCTGTAGTTTCTGGAATATCTTGCAAAGACTCTCAGTAAAAGCTAGTCATAATAGTGAATACAGTCTTACGTAAGCACTTAGAACAGTTGGCTTATGCCAAGGTCGTTGATAGAAAAAGTATATCTTGTATTCATTGGAACCATCTTTACTGAGGACCTCAACCAGCAGCACAGTACAGTGGTTATCAGATATGTCAGCTTATTCCTCTACATACAGTATCTCACAAAAGTGAGTACACCCCTCACATTTTTATATTTGATTATATCTTTTCATGTGACAGCACTGAAGAAATGACACTTTGCTACAATGTAAAGTAGTGAGTGTACAGCTTGTGTAACAGTGTAAATTTTCTGTCCCCTCAAAATAACTCAACACACAGCCATTAATGTCTAAACCGCTGGCAACAAAAGTGAGTACACCCCTAAGTGAAAATGTCCAAATTGGGCCCAAAGTGTCAATATTTTGTGTGGCCACCATTATTTTCCAGCACTGCCTTAACCCTCTTGGGCATGGAGTTCACCAGAGCTTCACAGGTTGCCACTGGAGTCCTCTTCCACTCCTCCATGACGACATCACAGAGCTGGTGGATGTTAGAGACCTTGTGCTCCTCCACCTTCCATTTGAGGATGCCCCACAGATGCTCAATAGGGTTTAGGTCTGGAGACATGCTTGGCCAGTCCATCACCTTCACCCTCAGCTTCTTTAGCGAGGCGGTGGTCGTCTTGGAGGTGTGATTGGGGTCGTTATCATGCTGGAATACTGCATACTGATCATGCTCTGCTTCAGTATGTCACGGTACATGTTGGCATTCATGGTTCCCTCAATGAACTGTAGCTCCCCAGTGCCGGCAGCACTCATGCAGCCCCAGACCATGACACTCCCACCACCATGCTCGACTGTAGGCAAGACACACTTGTCTTTGTACTCCTCACCTGGTTGCTGCCACACACGCTTGACACCATCTGAACCAAATAAGTTTATCTTGGTCTCAAGAACTGTTTGCGGGCTTTCTTGTGCATCATCTTTAGAAGAGGCTTCCTTCTGGGACGACAGCCATACAGACCAATTTGATGCAGTGTGCGGCGTATGATCTGAGCACTGACAGGCTGACCCCCCACTCCTTCAACCTCTGCAGCAATGCTGGCAGCACTCATATTCTGTTTCCCAAAGACAACCTCTTGATATGACTCAACTTCTTTGGTCGACCATGGCGAGGCCTGTTCTGAGTGGAACCTGTCCTGTTAAACCGCTGTATGGTCTTTGCCACCATGCTGCGGCTCAGTGTCAGGGTCTTGGCAGTCTTCTTATAGCTTAGGCCATCTTCATGTAGAGCAACAATTCTTTTTTTCAGATCCTCAGAGAGTTCTTTGCCATGAGGTGCCATGTTGAATTTCCAGTGACCAGTATGAGGGAGTGTGAGAGCGATTACACCAAATTTAACACACCTGCTCCCCATTCACACCTGAGACCTTGTAACACTAACAAGTCACATGACACCGGGGAGGGAAAATGGCTAATTGGGCCCAATTTTCACTTAGGGGTGTACTCACTTTTGTTGCCAGCGGTTTAGACATTAATGGCTGTGTGTTGAGTTATTTTGAGGGGACAGAAAATTTACACTGTTACACAAGCTGTACACTCACTACTTTACATTGTAGCAAAGTGTATTTCTTCAGTGTTGTCACATTAAAAGATATAATCAAATATTTACAAAAATGTGAGGGGTGTACTCACTTTTGTGAGATACTGTATATAAAACTGTTCCAGGAGGAAATCCCAACTGAAACACATCACGCTGTAGCATCTCAAAGGGATTGAGATCAGAATTTTGACCAGGCTATTCTAAAATATCAGCTTTCATATATTTTATTCACGTTTTGGGTAACTGACATCTTACAAGACACACAGATAGTACTGTGCAAAAGTCTTGGGTACCCTATTATTATTATTGTTATTATTATTATTTTTTAGTACAAACTTTAATATAGATTTTTATTTTATGACTTTATCAAGGGGGAAAAACATTTTAGATTCCCAAGCATTAGCTTTCCAACACAAAATTAAATGTTACAGAAAAACATTTTGTATGTCAGTAAAGAAAGCAGTATATTAAGCGGTAAATTTTCAGATAAAAAAACAAAAACAAATCACATTGAAGGCTGCTGGATTTTGCTTCAAAAATAAGAAGCAAGTGTGACAGTCAAAGTCTCCAGAAGGATCGTGACTGGTTCTGCAAGATGCTCAATAAAACTTACGGCTCAAAAAATCTATGTGTAAATATATGTGTGTGTGTGTATATATGTATATATGTATGTGTATATATATGTATGTGTGTGTGTATGTATATATATATATATATATATATATATATATATATATATATATATATATATATATATATATATATATGTGTATATATATATATATATATATGTGTGTATATATATGTATATATGTATATATATGTTTTTTTTTTTTTATAAAAGCAAAGGGTCGTTTCATTATTTCTGAAGGCATCTTTCCGCTACAGCGTTTGTTTTACATGTTCCATAAGACTTTTGCACAGTACTGTATGTATATAGGAGATCCTGATACAAAGCAGAATTCATTGCTGCCTCAGTAATTGCATGTTGTCCCAGTCCAGAGGCAGCAAATTAGTCTCACATTAATATATCTCCTCCACTATGCGGTTGGAATGAGGTTTTAGTGTTAGAAAGCTTTGTACATTTATCAGAATGTTCCACATGGTCCTTATCAGATTAGAGATGGACAGCTATATTTATTTTCTCTAATGGTCACCCAGTCCATCAGGAATTCATTGACTGGCACGAATGTGGAGTGGGGGAGTGCTTAACGTTACTGGGTGTGAGTAAACACTCTGTCAACAGGGAATCAAATCAGTTGCTGAAACATGGCGGGAGTCGGTTGAGAAAAATCACTCAAGAAAATGAGTTTGACACACAGAGATCGCCGATGCAGAAATTCAACAGTATTAGCAAACTTTTTTAATTGACTAATTCTGCCAAGGCCCATGCTTAATGTGTTTAAAACGGACCTTTTCCCTTTTGTTAGCATCTCTGATTGAAAGGCGCAATTTATCAAATGCGCTCAACCTCCACGATGGTGGAATACTGCGGGAGAGATTGGTAAAATGCTGTGACAGGAGGTAAAAAAGGCCTGGAAGCTTCACTGCTTCCCACATTGTTCTGTCTGCTCAGTTTCATATTTCATGGCTGCGATGGCAGACAGATACAGCATGAACACGTAGCTTGTCAGATGCATCAAGTTGCTACTGACCCACATCGCAACTGCTGTGAATTCCAGCAGACACTTCATGTTCCCTGTGACTGCAGTCCATATTCAGCGCTTTTCAGCATGGTTTGTTGAGCCTGGTGTATTCTAGCATGCACGTAGCCATATGGACGAACGCTGCCTGGATGCTGAACTAGTGCTGTGATCAAAATTCTTCAAACGAGATTCTTAAACTGACTCCGATTGTGTGTTTGTGTTGTAGCTGGATGCCGAGTTGACTACACGCCATGAGCTGCAGGTGGAGTTTAAGAAGATGGAGGGCGATTACGAACAGAAAGTCCGAGAGCTCAGTGACGAGAAAGAAGCTCTTGGAAATGAGAAAGTGGACAAAGAGAACGAGAATCAAGGGCTGCGTGGAGAAATCGGCCAACTCAAAGATCAGGTACTAAATCACGTCAAATTCACATCTCGTGTGGAGCCTTGTGGAATTAACGGGCCACTGTATTCAACCGTTCATTTAACTGTACACTGAACCACACATCCATCAACTACAGCATGCTGATATTCTGTCAGCGGTTTGATTCTAGTTTTCATGTTCTTATTAATAATCATGGTTTTCAAGCTCAATCCATACAATAGTCAATGCTTCATTTCTGAACATCAAAATGCCAATATTCTAACATAGTCTGAAATAAACCAGAATAATGAGCCATTCTTTAAAGTCATTCAAGACCGAGTCAGCGCTTTCATCCGAAGTAAAAACACAAGCTAATCCACAGACATGAAAGCAACTTTGTTCAGGTACCAGAAAATTGACCCTTTCTAGGTCCAGACAGCTGACGGCACACACCGAGCACACAAAAGGCTTAGGCGCCATATGATGATGATGTTTTTTTTTTAAAATATACATTTTGACTTGCAGTACTGTTTTACGCACAGCTCATTAGTCTTTCAGTAGGGACAAAGATCCATCGATTCAAACGTATTTGTTTATTTACAGTAGATATGATCAGAAGGAGGCTTTAGATTTAGATGGCTAATGAGCAAGTCAGAGGTAACGGTGGCAAAGAAAGACTCCCTTAGACGACATAGGAACAAAGCTTGAGAGAAGCCCGTCCTCTTCCGGGTGACACCAGATAGTGAATCTATAACTCATCACTTTTTCCAGAGTTGTATACTCTAAAGTCAAGCAGTAGTGTGCTGAAACGACGTTTAGTATGAGTATCGTAGGCTTCATGCTTCCAGCAGAAGTTCTTGGGTAAGGATCTCCAGTATACAGCTCAGATCCCAACACTGAGGCTAGGCTGAGACTGGTGGGGAAGTCCAACTCTTTAGGGTTTTCATGTAGGATCATCCGCAACGGCAGACGATGAATCAAAAATGCACAAACTACAAGCAGATGTAGAGCATCAGGATGAATCAGGCAAGTACCGTGGGCTGAGAAGAGCCACAGCAGTGGAAGTGTGTCCAGATCAGGATTTCCAAACATCATCATTTTAATTGATTTGTTCATCAGTTGTTTAACTGTTTAATCTACTTCAATTCAGAAGTTCTTTTTTGTTATTTGGGTAAACAATACAACATATTCGGTAGTATAAAACATTTCTGATCAACATCATCAAGCCTGTCAAGGACTTTACCCGCAGAGACAGAAGAACTGTTTTGAACAAGTCTGACTAGCTGATTTATTTCGGAAACTGTACGACAGTGTACCTGTAATGAGTTTGTATTTATTGTACTTTTATGCGGTTTTAATTGCAAAGGCAAATTCTGATTTGATTGAATGATTTTGTTGTTTTGTTCTATGGTTTATTGCTTAATATAGTAATTATTTCATTATTTTTTGAAAGCATCTTTTCAAAATTTCATTAAATGTCTGTAAGACTACTTTATATGCATGTTTTTTTTATATTAGACTAATAATGATTATTATATCCATATTTTCTCTGTGGTGAAAAGAAGTATTTAATAATGGCAGCGATTAGACAAACAAAAATTACATAGAAATTGAATTACAAGGATGCAACAATGAGCATTTTCTTTATAATGATTTTTTTTTAAAGCATGTACTTAGATAGTTTCCAGGCCTGGAAGTTTGGATGAGATCATGACTATAGCGACTATAGTTTCAGCTCCGGAAGCAACACGGGGCTGAACCATGGCAACGCTGACTAAAAGAGGCCGTAGCAGTAGGGATCTCAGAAGTGCTGTTTCAGAGGCAGTGCAGGCTTTATAAAAAAATTTTTTTAAATGTCTGGTACAGTAATGGGACTTGTGTGTATTGATTTTTAATTCTTAAAGAAGACAGGGTGCCGCTTAGGAAAGGGCATGCACGGGATTGATTTATTGCCTTAAAAACACTGGACTTGTATGTGAGAAGAATATATGAAGCACTTTCGTGATTAGGTTATGAGTGAAAATAACTGAAAGAGGAATGGAAGGGAAAAGAGAACAAGTGCCATAGTAATTGATGAGCAGAATTCCTGTGACATATACGAAGATCCTTTTCTGCAACCTAGGAACTTTTTATTTTATTTCTTTCTTTCTTTTTAGGAACATTAGGTGTCTTTCTAACGGAGTCCAATAACCGAGTGCTAGAAAAACAGAGATCTGTGAAATAAAAGTGGGCAGAGAAAAAGAGAACCTAAGCGATGTTTTTATAGCTGTAGTAGTATGAATAGCAATTTATGTTTGAGATGCTTTGATCTTTTTCGCAAAAATTTCCCGCAAAACTTGTGGGAGTCTGTTTTGTACATGCTTTTATTAGTATGTTTGTGTAAAGAGAGTAATAAACGTGAAGTGTGAAATTGAGCCGTGTGTCCCGGGCAGCTGGTTTAAACAGCTCAGGTTCAGGTTCAACCTCCTCCTTGTTTGCTGTGTTGCTAGAATGATGTTAGTCACCCAGTTTGTATAGCGTTTGTCAAATTCTGCCTGGTCCAGTTCAATTAGCTTTTTTTCAGTATAGTGCTTTTAGCATTATACATTGTCACAAAGCTTTAAATAAATCAAGATGGAGATTTATTGCTCAGTCCCTCCAGGATTTCACGATTTTGTGACCGCACAAATTAATGCAAAATCAAGCAAACCCTTGCAGAGTTGGCGATTTTTCAGAATCACCGCGTGATTTTCGGCGGATTTGTGATGTCATCACAACGAGCATTGAGCCAAAGCCCTCTTTGATTCATTTGTGTCGAACAAGAGTACAGCGAAAAGGTCTATTCACCAACAAACAGTGCCGCGAAAGACAGTTTTGTGCAATTGCGATCGGTTTTCCACAAACAAATGCACAAAAAACTCCCCATCATTTAAAAAAAGAAAAGCATTTCACGATCACAAACAACTCCTGTGAGTAACCCTAACCCTGTTCGGACCGATTGTTCAGTATGGGCATCACAGTCTTTACGATTAAAGCAGCAGTTCTTGGGTACAAGATACGGGTGAGATGATCGAGTAAAGAAAGGGTAAGGCCTGGCTGTGAACTGATGTTTGGGAAGTGCACAGTATAAGGGTATCCGTGTGAAACCATCCAGAGCAGCAGTGAGTGAGTCACCAGTGTAGAAAGCTTCGACGAGGAGAACGAGCAGGATGAATCAGACAGACCTGGAGGGTGAGAGGAGCCACAACAGTAGAAGTGTGTCAGGATGAAGGTGTTGATTAATCTTCTTTAATAGCAGCTCTGTCAGTAGTGCCAGTAGTACTTTAAATCACAGGTTTATATTTACGGTGATCTGAAACGTTTTCGCTTCAGTAGTAACGGGTCATTCATGGGGAACACATGGCAGATGCTCAGCATAATCTAAGCCTTATAATAAACAGATTCAAAAGTCTTGTTATTTAACAAAGAAAACTGCGTAATTGTTGATATGGTGAAGGTTTCTGTAAGGAGTCTCCAGTGTAGCAATAGGTTTTCTGCCATGGGACAGGATTCAGTGCTCTGTTGGTAACATGGCGAGAGCAACAGAGAGAGGATGATGAGGGAGCGACTGTTTACGTTATCTGCTGTAACGTAAGTGATGATATGAACAAAGTTGTTTTGTGGATGTTCCACACCATGAAACTGTACACAAACTAAAAAGCCTAGACATCTCGTTCATTAAGAAATCAAAAAATTGTAATAGTTGGCATATTGCTCTAGGGCAGTGGTTCTCAACACAGAGATCGGAAGGAAAGCGCAAATTGTTTTCGAGAAAAACACAGACAGGGCATCATTTGGGGACTTGGTGTCTTTTATTGCTTTTCAAATAGAATGTGCATAAATGGAAAAACCCCGCATTCCCTCTGACTCTGTATTTTCTTTTTGCTGGGAAGAGGCAGAGCTTAGACTGCCTTTTACATAGCTGTCAGTGCAGACCTGTGTTACCAACTGAGTGACTTTTCAGACCCCTTTAGTGACTTTTTTTTTTCTTCCGGAAAAAAAAAAAAAACGCCTAGTGACAAATCTAGCAACTTTCCAAATGTCAGCAGTACTGTCCTGCAAGCCCGAGGTCTTGCTTTCCCCCTGCACTCACACCTCTCTCTGCATCTGCTCTGTTCAGTGAGTGTCTGAGAGCCGGAGATTTAAAAATGTCACGGATAACGAGACGCGCCGTTCGTCCCAATTTACATCATTCGTGTGCGAATGTTTTATAGACCACAAGATGAATGTAATGCAACATGTTTTACATGTAAACTAGTCCACGTTATTACAACCTAGTTCCCTTGTTCAAAGTCGTTATAGTGTTCAGAAACATTTTATATATCATTCATGTTCCATACCTGTCCCTTATATAGTTTTATGAAAGTTATGAAAAGTAATTAAAAAAAAGTACAAAAACACAAAAGAAAAAAAAATCTATCAATCAAAAACAGATTATAGATTAGGTTATACATAGATAGTTTTTATATAGAATATAGATAATCATTATACCTGGTCTCCAATGGGGGTGTGTGGGGGGTGCCACATGGTAAGGGGGGGCTAAGTTACAAAAGGTTGAGATCCTCTGCTCTAGTGTAAGAGGATTAAAACACTTCAGGATGTGCTGTTTTTGGAAAGTTATCAATTTCGGTGTAGTAAGAGTAACTCTGCTTTGCATCAGGCGATATCATATCACTCTGTTGTTGATGATTTTCCTTTAACAGTATGTCCTCAAATGTTTTATTCCTTACTGGTTTTACACTGTAATGATGATTCCTGCATTGTAGTGAAAATGCAGACCAGGAACTAATCCATGAACTGCATAGTTTTGTTTTTTTTATTTATTTTTTTTTTAACTCTAGGGCTGTGTTTCCAAACTTTTTATGTCCTCAAGGAGATCTGACATCTCCATGGAAACATGCCTGTTGACAGGGGGAACCCAGACAGTACACTCAAAGCAGTGAATGATTGTGCTTAAAGGAATAATTATACTTGATGGGGATTGGAGAAAAGCAGGAGTCAGCAAAAGTAAAGAAGTTGGAGTGGATGAGAGGAGAAAGGCGGAGGAGGAGACGCATATAGACAAAATACAGAAGGATGTGAAAGAGCCAGACAGAGCGAGTGAGAAACTTGCTGAGCTAAACACAGCCTGTCACCTCAACCAGCTTTTAATGTGGAACAGATAAACAACTGTCAGAAACGTTGTCATTGTCACATCACACACCGGCGCACACACACCGACACACACTCTTTGTGAGCAATTTCGGGTTTTGCAGCATCAGTGGAATCGTTGCACTTCAAATCCTGACACACCCCAGCTAATCAGAGCGGGAAATGTCTGACTCTGTCTTGCACTTCTCCGTCTTTTCCATCGGGTTTCCTCTTTCCCTGATGTGAAATTAGCAGACTGGTCATTTTTAATGAGCTGTGTCGGGTTCTGGATAATTAAATGATCCTTTTAATTAGACATGGATTTATACCCTGCTCATCTCTCTTCAATTTCAGCTATGACCTTTCTACATCTGCTGCCTCTCCTTTTCTCCCTCTATCCCTGTCTAACCTCATTATTTGTCCCAGGGGCTTGAGTAAACTCTGCTTCTTCGAGAGAACTTCGCCTGACAACTGTGTACGACTGTGCAATCCATATCACTTAGTAATTTGCGTCAACTCCGTTTTGACCTTGAACTATATTTGGAACTATATGGAACTTCGAAGAATGTGCGCTGATTTATTTATTTTTTTTGTCTACGCCTCCGGCTATGACATTACAGTTAGATCTGAAATTGGAGTGGGAGGATCGGTGGCAAAGGACTGGCTAACTATGTAAAGACCGCTTAGTTACTGTAGTATATTGAAGTTCAATATTGATCTCAGGTTTGTAGTTTGCTAAAACCAAGGTTGTTTTACATTCTAAGCCAAGCTACACATTTACCAGTACACTGCATATTTATAAATCTTTGAGTTATAATGAATGCTCCTTAGTCACTTTAATTGCATATCTCTTGGGAATATTAAATACATCAGTGGGGAGCTTGTGATTTAATGCTACGGAGTCAATAGAAAAAAACAAGTGACCTTTACCTGAGCGCTGATATCACAGCCGCGTTTGTTTGATTAATCGAGGAAGGTGAAAACAAGCCTAAATGTAGTTAATTGTGCAAACCTAATGAGAAGGCTCATCAGTATCTATTTCTATTTCTCTCTCTCTCTCTCTCGCTCAGGTTCAAAAACTGTCTAAGGATCTTGAGGAAGCCAAGACGATAATCATCAATGCACCCAAGACAGTAGCTGGCCGCCCTGACCTATCAGCACCAGCCTCGATGAGCCACCCACCTCCACCTCTGCCTGGCAAAGCAGGCATGCCACCACCACCTCCACCTCTGCCTGGCCAAGCAAGCATGCCCCCTCCACCACCACCTCTGCCTGGCCAAGCGAGCATGCCCCCTCCACCACCACCTCTGCCTGGCCAAGCAAGCATGCCCCCTCCACCACCTCCCCCTCCCTTGCCGGGCATGCCAGGACCCCCACCACCTCCACCTCTACCTGGTCAGGCAGGTGCGATGCCCCCTCCACCACCTCCGCTACCCGGTGCTCCTGGTATGCCCCCTCCTCCGCCTCCACCTCCAGGACTGCCAGGAATGCCACCCCCTCCTCCAATGCCTGGGATGCCTCCTCCACCGCCAGGAGGGTTTGGAACTTGGGCTGCTCCAGTACCACAACTACCATTTGGCCTGCAGCCCAAGAAAGAGTACAAACCAGAGGTGCAGCTTAAGAGAGCCAACTGGAGTAAGGTGAGTTTGAGGGGTGGGGTTGTTTTTAGTGGATGGGGTTACTGCAGTCCAGTGTCAGAGCTCTGATACACTCAGCTGGCTGATTTTGCAGCATGATTCACATTGATAGCACTGATCAGTCCTTGTCAGTGCTGATTGAGTATGCTGAATCTCTGAATGGCTGTTCAGCCTAGCAAAACTGTGTAGGAAATTAAAGCAGAAAGAAAAACACTTTAGAGCAAGGGTTGTCAAAGTTTCAACTGTAAAATAGATTCCACTGATCCTCTCAGTACAGATTTATTCCATGAATATAATCCCCCCCCCCTTTAAAAGATGCATTAATTGCATTCACAAATGCAATTACAAAACATAATAATTAAACGTTGTTTTAAAAATAACATACGACATGTTTTAAAAGCAGCAGGGAGTCGTGTTGGAAGAATGTAATGTAGGCTTAATGTTCTTAATGTAGAATTAAGATGCATCACGATATATAAATAATTGTTTAATTGGATTACTCTCAAAAAGTCGAATGTAAATGTAACACCCCTGGAGAATCTGATCGCAAAATTGTATGCCATTACAGACTTCTGCCAAATGCCATAAATGTAAATGTATTCTGATACGGATGATTCACACACTACAGGAGCATCTCAAAAAATTAGAATATTGTGGAAAAGTTTTTTTTTTTTTTTTTCTTCGTAATTTAATTCAATAAGTGGAACTTTTCATATATTCTAGATTCATTACGCACCTTATTTTGTTTTTAATCTTGATTACAGCTTACAGCTCATGGAAATCAAAAATCCAGTATCTCAAAATATTAGAATAAAGCAGTGCAGTATTATAAAATTGAGAACAAAAGCTTTTTTGTTTTTGTGATACTGGATCTTTTTCCCGTTTAATTCATAGTTGAATTACATCCAGAGAAATAAAATCAACCCTACTTTCTATTTGTTTATTTCTTATATTTAAACAAATAGAGCTTCATGATGACGCAGTATACAGTACGTACCTTGACGCTGTAACTGTGGTGCATGCTACTCTGAATCCCACTGTCTGCTGCACCTGTTGAGGGGAAGTAAAGGTGCTAACCAAACTTGAATGATCTCCTTTACATATGATACGAGGAGAAAACATCACCGCTCATAGCCTGAATATTTGCCAACAGTGACTTTATTTCAAGGTCACAAACACAACGGGGTGTTGCAAACGCAATGCGTTAAGTAACTTGAGAAAATGAGGACTATGGTGGTACAGATACATGGTACAGTCTGCTTCCTGGATATTCATGTGCTCCTTTTCCTGTGTTAACCTTTAGCAAGCGAGTTAGAGACGACCATTCGTTTTCTGTGGAGCTGTGATTTCAGCCACAGCAGCAAGCGATTTTCTCAACTCTGTGCAAATTGGTTATAACACACTCAGTACGTTTACATGGACAACAATAATCTGATTTTAACCCGATTAAGACAATACTCTAATTATTAAACTAGCATGTAAACAGCGATTATTGCTGAACTTCATCCGACTAAAGTCATACTCGAAGTAAAAACAAATGGAATTAAGACGTGTGGAGTATTCCTGTTTTAGTCACATTATCGATGTGCATTACAGACATGTACACGCCTCAATCACACTATTAACATCGTGTGGGAGTTTTCACCGCATTTTGCGACAGGACACGTTCACACGGCAGTTCTTAACCGTTTAACGGCAAACGAGAGAGCACGGCTGCGTCTGAAACCTATACGTGTATATCAGCTACTATATAGTAGGTAAGTATGTGGTTTCAGACGCAACACACTGCTTCAAGCAGTCGTGTATTTGCACGTGCAGCATGACAAATAATTAACTGCACTTGAAGCTTTCGTAAAATTAAAAATAAAAACACCCAAAACTGTATACGGGACCATAACGAAGACCAACTGTATGTCGATACGTGAAATTCTGGAGGGAACGTCGGACGGCGTGGCGTGGGGACGTAATGACGTGTGCCGTTAATCGATCTATGTTCTATAACATGTAAAACGGGAACATGAAAGGAATTGTCTAAAAACAACTCATGTAAACACCTTAATCACAATATTGTCTTATTCAGAATAAGGTCAATAATTAGATTACTGCTGTCCTTGTAAACATAGTCAGTGAAGCAAGAAATCCAAATCTCAAACGATCCCTTGGACCAATCCTATGGTCGTATAGTTTAACGTTTCTTTACTTCTCCCTTCACAACTGTATTTTATACCTATACGCAGTTAGTTCCCATTGACGCACAAGAATAGAAGAAAAACGACATAGTTAACTGCTAATCTTGCAGCTGGGCGAATATGAAGCCTGGTGGGTAAATGTCCAGCAAACCAGTTTTCACACCGATTAGTGTTTTTATTTAAATTTGTGTTTAACTAATTAGCTTTACAATGTGTATATTTTGCCTGCTGCTGTTTTCCATCACAAGTTTATTTGTCTTACTCGTGTGAACGCATGGCTGCTTTCCATTAAGTGTGTATAATGCACTTAATGAGCTAAGTAGCTGACTATACATTAGGTTCAGAAAGTATTCAGACTCCTGAAACACACAAGCAGTCCAGACCCTTGCCCAAGGCACTCCAGATTGAGCTCAGGTGCATCGTATTCGCTTTCATTACCTCGAGATGCCACTAGAACTTGCCTGGAGTCCACCTGTGTTCAATTCGGTTGATTGGACCTGATTTTGAAAGTGTGGTTTCAGGGCAACCAAAACATCACACTGGGCATCACACTGGAGCTTCCACTTACCTGGCAGGGTAGCTAATGTAATCTTGATTTGTCCACCTCCGCATGGAGATTCCTCTGACTTCTCGGAATGAGTTGTTTTATTTTCACACAGGGGCAGAATGTACGCGTGAGCTTGCCATCAGTTCTCACGTCCAAAATTCCCCAGAAAACACAAGACAGCAGGAGTCCATTTCCTGTCTCGGTTCGAGCTGTTCTTTGACGTCAGCTTGGTGTGTCAGGGTCCCAGATGTGCATGTGTAGAAGCGTGTGTTTGTGTGTGTGTGTTACCAAAGTACAGGGAGCCTAATAGCATTTTACCTGCATATGGATTACTTGTGTGACTATTAGTTCCTCTGGTTCTTCTCCTCCCTCACTTCATTTTCTCTCGTTTCCTCGCTCTCGCTCACCCGCAACAGGACTTAAAACATCAAAACGGTTCCGTCTCCTCTATTAGCCTAAAGCTACTCTTTAATGGCTGCAGTCGAGTTCATGAGTGTGTCTCTCTCACTCTCGCTTCCTCTCTCGCTTTCTTCTCGTGGTGAGAGCTCTTTGACGAATATGTCAGTGAAATTGCTTTTTAATAAGCCTGCTTCTTTTAACTGTGGCTGTGAAAGATAATTAAATTGCTGCTAGAAAGGACATCATTCTTTTGTAATTTAAATTAACTTTTTTTCCTCTCTCTCTCTCCCTCTTCTTTTCGCTCCCTCTCATCCACCGCTTTCCGCTATCGTACGCTCCCTAAAACACACACACTCAAATGCTAGTGCTCGCACTCGGTCATCAGCAAACAAAGTAATGAGAAATTAGGATCAGAGAAGTCTGTGCCTCCTTTCTTAAAGTCTCTTTCTTTCTGTCAGTTTTTCTAATATTATACCTTTTCTTATATTACACTAGTATTATACAAATTTCATTTTTGTTCCATCCAGCTTTCTAGTATGAAAGGTTAAAAAAAAAAGTAAATAAATAAATAAAGCGACGTAATGAAAAAGGAGAAATGTATTTTTTGGGACTGATTAATGGAATAGAAAGAAACGGGCGAAGAAAGAATTACTATAAATGAATGAAAGAAAGATAGATGGAAATGATGGAGGATCAAAAAGATGGAACAAACGAGAGCGACGGGGGTGTAGGTTGTCTTCCCTCCCTGTCTGTATTGAACCATTTGCGCTGTTTTGGTCCTTTGTGTGGTTAAAATCGGGATCAATTTTAATGAGTTTCGTTCCTCTCTCATTCCGCTGCCTCTTTTTCTTCTCCCATTTCCACCTTCCGCCGTCTTTTCTCCCATTCTTTAATCCTTCTCTACTCATCTCTGGCTTCTTGTGCTTTGTTCATTCGTTTTTCTCAGACGGAGGTTGTTAGCGTGAGGCTGTGCATTATCGCTGTTGAAAAGTGGCCCGTGCAGCAGAGCGCACACTCCTCAGAGGCCTTCAGCAGCTCTGACTGTTCACCCTGCCGCCAACAGAGATTAATTGACTTAAAGCTGTGTTCATGTAGCGTGGACCACGTTTCAGGGGCGCTGTGTCTTTCTGAAAGGGGAAACTCATTCGAGCTAAAATAGCATGTCGTTGGTGATAAAGCATTCACTCGTAATAATCCATTAAGCCCCTAATTGGGAATCTCTGCAGCTGGCAGGATAGTTATTATTTCTGCAGTAAGAGAGGATTTTAGAGCAACTACAACAGCACTGATCTTGTTTGCTGTAATATTTTTCGTGTTTGTAGTAAATTGTTAACTCAGGCTCTTGTGTTTCAACAACAGCGTAATAGGACCCGAGTTCATATATGCTGCATGCTATAATGCTATTTTGAGGATCCAGTACTTTGGCTTTCATTTAAGATCTTACTAATGACAATTTCGTGGTAGTTGTAATATCACATATTAATTTAAGATTACCCGTCTTACTTTTATCTTTCATCTTACAAGTGTTATGAATAGATTGATTGATTGGGTGGGTGAATGGATATTTTGGGTGGGTGGAGGGAACGGATTGTTTTAGGTGTGTGGATGGATGGATGGATGAATGGATTTGGGTGAATGGATGAATGGATTATGATGGATGGATGACTGATTTGGGTGAATGGGTTATGATGGATGGATGACTGATTTGGGTGAATGGATGGTATGGATGAATGGATTATGATGGATGGGTGGTTTTGGGTGGATGGATGAATGGATTTGGGTGAATGGATGAATGGATTATGATGGATGGATGAATGGATTTGGGTGAATGGATGGATTATGATGGATGGATGAATGGATTTGGGTGAATGGATGAATGGTTTATGATGGATGGATGAATGGATTTGGGTGAATGGATGAATGGATTATGATGGATGGATGAATGGACTTGGGTGAATGGATGGTATGGATGAATGGATTATGATGGATGGGTGGTTTTGGGTGGATGGATGAATGGATTTGGGTGAATGGATGAATGGATTATGATGGATGGGTGGTTTTGGGTGAATGGATGGATTATGATGGATGGATGAATGGATGGTATGGATGGTTTTGGTGAATGGATGAATGGATTATGTTGGATGGATGGATGAAGAAATGGGTTGTGAATGGATGGATGATTGACTGATTTGGGCAGAGGGATGGATAGATGGCCGGAGTGGCTGGCTGGATGAATGGATGGATGCATGAACTAACTGCTTTTCTTGTGTGTTGAAGATTGCAGCTGAGGATCTTTCAGAGAGCAGCTTCTGGGTGAAATCGAAAGAGACCCGCTTTGAGAATAACGAGCTTTTCTCCAGACTCACTCTGGCGTTCTCCTCCCAGACCAAGAGTGAGTGATCCAACTGCAATGTGTTATTGAGTTCATGTTAACATTACTGGAACATGCTCACATGCTTTTCTTCTAGCCCTATGACTAGCAACATCATATTTGTTTTTTTATGTTTTTTTCTCTCCCACATGTTTTTGATCCACCTACACAGCCTCAAAAGGTAAGCTTTGTGTGTGTGTGTGTGTGTGTGTGTGTGTGTGTGTGTGTGTGTGTGTGTGTAAGCACTCGCTGCTGTAAGAGTAATGTTTTTCCTGCGATCCGTGGATGGATGCTGAGCAGGATGGATGGAGGTCTCCAGGGATGGATGGATGCTGAAACAAGTGAATGGTTGCAGAAAGAGATGGATGTACGCAAGAATGCTGAAATGGATGGATGTATGCACAATTTGATGGATGGATATAGAGATGCAGGGCTGCACTATTAATCACATGTGATAAAACTTAAAAGTTGGAAGTTTGCTCAAACTCTATTACACACAACACATTGTCTATACTGTGCAGCCCTACAGAGATGTATGGAGATATGGGATGGATTCTGGGGTGGAGGGATAGATGCTGAGATAGAGATATAGTGAGGAGGATACAGTGCCCTCAACTAATATTGACACCCTCTGTAAATATGAGCAAAGAAGGCTCTGAAAATTTTTTTTTTTTTTTGGATCTTTTGTTTGAAAAATTCACAAAAATACTCTGCTGACATGAATATCAAACAATTACAAACACAACATAGGTTTATTAAAAAAATATATATGTCTTTGTTCAATACATGTATGCTACAATTATTGACACCCTTTTGGTCAATACTAAGATAACAGCTCTGAGTCTTCTCCTGTAATGCCTGATGATGTTGGAGAATACATGGCAAGGGATCTGAGACCGTTCCTCCATACAGAATCTCTCCAGATCCTTCAAATTTCAAGGTCCACGCTGGTGGACTCTCCTCTTCAGTTCACCCCACAGGTTTTCTATGGGTTTCAAGTCAGGAGACTGGGATGGCCATGGTAGGACCTTGATTTTGTGGTCAGTAAACCATTTTTGTGTTGATTTTGATGTATGTTTTGGATCATTGTCCTGCTGGAAGATCCAACCATGGCCCATTTTAAGCTTTCTGGCAGAGGCAGTCAGGTTTCATTTAATATCTGTTGATATTTGATAGAGTCCATGATGCCATGTATCCTAACAAAATGTCCAGGTCCTCTGGCAGAAAAACAGCCCCATAACATTATAAACACCACCTCTGGTGTTTATTGCCAAAAAGCGCTATTTTGGTTTCAGCTGACCATAGAACCGATCCCATTTGAAGTTCCAGTAGTGTCTGGCAAACTGAAAACACTTGAGTTTTTGGATGGGAGTAGGGGCTTTTTTCTTGAAACCCTTCCAAACATCTTGTGGTGATGTAGGTGATTTCGGACTGTAGTTTTGGAGACTTTCTGACCCCAAGACTCAACTAACTTCTGCAGTTCTCCTGCTGTGATCCTTGGAGATTTTTTGGCCACTCAAACCGTCCTCTTCCCAGTGCGTTGAGACGATATAGACACACGTCCTCTTCCAGGTTGATTCATAACATTTCCAGTTGGCTGGAACTTCTTAATTATTGCCCTGATGGTGGAAATGGGCATTTTCAGTGCTTGTGCTATTTCCTTATAGCCACTTCCCATTTTGTGAAGCTCAACAACCTTTTGCTGCACATCACAGCTATATTCCTTGGTCTTAGCCATTGTTATGAATGACTAAGGGAATTTGGGCTATGTCTTACCTCATATTTATTCCCCTGTGAAACAGGAAGTCATGTTTGAACAATTTCCTGTTCCTAGTCAGCCAGGTGTACTAAAGTTTAAACATCAATGGGAATCTACTTCAAATATATTTTTCTCATATGAATTCATAGGGGTGCCAATAATTGTTGCACACATACACATTTAACAATGTTTTTTTTTTGTTGTTTTTTTTTTGTTTGTTTTTTTGGTGTTTGCAATTGTTTATATATCTATGAAAGCAGAGTATTTTTGTAATTTTTTTTTGTTTAACACAAGCTCAAAAGGTTAAACAATAAAGACCATTTTTCATACCTTTCTTTACTCATATTTACCATGGGTGCCAATATTAGTGGGGGGCACTGTATATTCAGGAGTGGAGGGATGGAGGTTGAGATGGAGGATCTGTTCAGGAGTGGAGGGATGGATGTTGAGAAGAATGGATGAATGCTGAGAGAGGTGGATGAGTGGAAGGACGGAGAGAAAGCTGATTATGCAGTTATGGGGGGATTGTGTCCCTGGTTTTGTGTGTGTGTGTGTGGTGCTTATCTCTCTAGAACGGCCATCGTACTTCTTAGGACTTTATATGCAAAACCCCTTTCATACTGAATTTAATATGAGCATGACCTTTTGAGGTGTGTGTGTCTTTGTCCTCTGTGCAAGTCTACTCAGTGTCAAACTACTGCCACATATGTCCCTGTGGAACGTGTGTGTGAGACAGAGCCTTCTTCCCCTGCATACATCGTCACCTCTATCACCTCTCCTTCGTATTCCTCTTCTGTTCTCTCTCTCCCTCTGTCTCTCTCTTTGTCTCTCACCCCCCATATCCCTCTCTCCATCTGTGTATGAGTCTCTCTCTCTCTCTCTCTCTCTGCTGTCAGAATTCCATTTACTCATCTCCTCCATATTTATATGCCTGATTCAGTATGCACTAACCTCCAATTTAACGAGGGAGTGTGTGCCAACTGTATGCTCACACTGACATGGCTGTGGGTTTTTTTTTGGGGGGGTGGGGGGGGATATGAAAAGTTTGAAGATTTGAAATGTCATATCTGTCAGCTGTCTTGGATTGTCTAAGCCATGTGTGTGTGCATTCCTTCATCTGTCTGGCTTGATGCAGGATAACCTTTTCTGATATCTGTCTGTAAATGAATGCTGCCCTTTTCATATTCTCCATGTGTCCAATCCTGCCTGTAAAAAAACAAAACAAAAAAAAAACTGTCTCTGTGTGTGTGTGTGTGTGTGTGTGTGTGTGTGTGTGTGTGTGTGTGTTAGAAGTACTTTGCATTTCTCTACTCTTTTGTCAGACTTTTGTGACCTCACTCTTGCTCTCCTTCGGTCATCCCTTTCTACCCAGCCAAGCGAAAGGACACCACCGCCAGCCACATGCGACCTCTCACTTCTCCTTGTCATCCTCTCTTTCTCTCCACATGCTGATGGCAGGGTTGCAGGTTGATGATGTCACCAGTGAGGTCGTAGGGCTTATTGCTGATGTCATCAACTGCCCTGTAGCATTTTTTTTTCATGTTGACTTTCTCGCGCTCTCTCCCATCCTCTCCCTCCCTCTTCCTCTGTCCTTCTCCGTCTCCCCCCCCCCCCCCCCGCCCCCTCACCCTCAGGTGATTATAGTGCTGAAAGGATCATATAATTTACTACGTGTTAGCATGAGCCAGTTTCATTTAAATAACATTTATTTGTAAGCTACCAAAATGATTTTTCATGGCTAAAAAGCATCTTCAGCAAAAGAGGAGAAATGTTGAAGCGATCATCAGCGAGACCTCAGGGAGAAGGATGTAAAATTCAGATTTACATATGCAGATAGTGACGCAGCAGAAAGGGCCTGACATGTCTGCAGCAGCTTTCAAATGAAAGTCATCTTTCTTGAGAAGACATTTGGAAACAGATCACGAAAGCCTGGCCTCAGATGCAATCAAATATATATATTTTTTTCAAGGCATAGTTTGCATAGTTTAAAGCAGCAGCAGAAGCTCAAGAATAAAGCAGTGATTACTTCACGTGTGCTGCTTGACATTGAAGCACAACTAATAGGACGGGCTGAAAAATGGAACGCCGTATTCATGGCCCGACATTAAAGTTGTATGATTTTGGTTGCTTTAGTATGCCACAGACAACTACATACATTTTTCAAACGCTGAATGGATTCCTGGCATCAAAAGGTCATCTTTGGGAGAAGTCTTTCAGCATGTAAGCAGGCCGCTAAGGCAGTGGCAGGCTTGGAGACTGCTAGTGGCACCTAATATTGTAGTACCACATTGTGTTTAACACCGAGCAGCCCCTGCTGATTTCAATGAAGTGTTGGTCTCAGTTATTAAGATTGAATTTCATTAAGACGTGACCTTTTGATGATTCAAATTTCCTCAGCCCTTTGCACTTAAATGGTGCTGCTTTTGCATGTAGAGTTTTGGTCCGTCTCCCGTTGTTCTGGTGACTGCTTTTATTTATTTATTTATTTATTTTTTTGATGATTGTCTACTTCAAGCATGCAGCATGGGTTATTGAACCTGAACATGTTTCAGATGTGTCTGACGAGCTGAGTTAGCTTAACGTCAGTACGCACGGCCCAAAGTCGAGCATACTGAACATGTCTGACTTACAGAGAAGTTTCACTGCTGAAAAGAACAAGTGAGAAATCGCCTGATGGGAATGTTTTCCTGCTTAACAGACACGACTGAGGATGTGAACTTCTGAAACAATCTGTTCATGTCTGACTGTGCTCAGCGACGGTTTCTGTAAGCACTACGGCGAATCGGAGAGTGACTTGGAAGCTGATAGAAATTGGATCAGAGAATGCATCCAGCGTAAACATGTCACACAGTTTAACTCCGACAACAGGAGGACAAGCCAAAGCTGCGGATGGTCCTGTAACACCGTTTAGGAATCTCAGGTTCAGCTTTCGACACTGAACAACGTGAAAAAGTCTTGAAAATCTTTTTAGCATCTACATCCATATCGCTTATATGAGAGCTCTGGGATCTATAGGAACAAAACAGAGATCAAGGCTTGACATAGAAGATGAGATGACCGTATGTTGGTCAAAGATTGACCACTGGTTGTGCAAGACCCACCAGGTCCTGCTGTCCCGTTAAAACCAGTAAAAACTGTAATAATGTAACACATAGTAATGACATATTAAAGTCACGAGAGATATTTCATAACGTGAAAAGAAACACACACACAAATATCTTCCTTGCCATGCCCTGCGAAGGTTTGGCGCCCCATCCAGGGTGTTCCCTGCCTTGTGCCCATAGTTCCCTGGGATAGGCTCCAGGCTCTTCCGTGACCCTGTGTAGGATAAAGTCTATAATAGATGGGTGAATATCTTCCTTACCTTAGCCTACTTAAAATCCCAAGGCGGGTATTTCAGCCAAATGTTTCGGTTGAAGCAGTGCCGTTAACAAACGAACTATTTACGTATTTGGCCAAAGTAAATATTTCAAATTCCATCATTTCTATGAAGGATGCAGACACACAATGGTAAGGAGTCGTTGGGGAAGTACACATGACTGAAATGGTTATGTCTACAGTGGGGTGCAGTGGGTAGTGTACCTGCTTCAATCATGAGCCTGGGTTACTCGGTGTCGCCTTTCTCATGTTCTCCCAGCGTCAGCGTCCGTTTCCCTTCCACCTCCTAAAAGCATGTCTTTATGCACCAGTGTGGAAAAAGGACATTTCCAGGCTTCACAATGTCCAAGTAATAAGGATTATTAGTGTTTATGTAAATGCAATTCTTTCCCCATGTTAGGCTTTCGGTTTTTAGTGAGATGTGTCTTGTGACTATGGAGTTGTTTGAAATGTTTAATTTTTTAAGCAGGTGTTCAGTCCTGGCCCGAGCTTCTCCAGCTGGGTTGTGCATTCCGACTCGAATTTGCGTGCTTTTGAAACGTGTAGACTTATTTCCTTGCCTCAAGTTGCCGGTTCCCATTTTGATGCAGGATGCCAGTAGACCGTTAGTGAGTCAGTCGGCGTTTGAAGTCTACACCTACCACAGCCCAATTAGCCAGCGTGATGCATAGAGGGGGAACGAGATGGGGAAGATACGAACACAAAATACAGAGATAGAAAGCCGGCATGCGTGTTTGATGCTGCTGTATCTCATTATGACGATGATTCTTTAACGCCCTCACTTCTTCTGCCAGCCTGCTTTTCAACTCTCCTCTGAGGCTCGCAGCTCTCTACGGAGCTCGCTCAGCCAGCCGGCTCGGCCCAACCCCTCACCTCTGCTTATGCACACACACACTCTCCTTCTGTGATGCATCTAGCAGTGTACTTCATTACTGCAGTGACCAGCACCATAGGGACTCCCACTAAATCACTCCTCACGTTTCTACTTTCTCTCTCTCTCTCACTCACACACACACACACACACACACACACACACACTATTCCTCCACTGGTGCACATCTCTCACAATATATTACCCTTGCATATTTATATCCTCAGTATCTACGCACACACATATACATACAGTAGTGTCTAGGGCTTTAGCTGTTGTCTGTCACCCCTTTGCCATCTGTTGCTGTCTAATTTCTTATTCCATTCTGTTCCTGGGAGACTCGGAGAGACACTGGCTGAATGAAATATGGTGGTGAGCTGCATGCTGTGCCACATGGCTGCTCCTGCACTTAAATGTTTCTGCCTCATCTGGCTCATTTCTGCCCAGGAACCACAGACACGTGGCACGTCATATCATTCTGTATGATTTGACCTTGATTCTGATACCGCGTTAAACTCTAGCAATGTCCTATAATTACCTTTACAGCATTTTGGCACATGTCCATATCAATTACTTTTTATGTTTATCGTACTTTTATCTCTAGACATGGTCACAAAGCAGTTTCACAGAAATACGGATGTAGATTTTGTTCATTAATGAGCATGCCAATGATGACCCTGGCAACGGGGGGGGGGGGAACTCCCCGCGTCGAGATGAGGAATAAACCTTGAGGCAAATCACGCTTAAAAGGGAACGTTGAAAGACAAATAGTATTGAGTATTTTTGATAGGATGTTGAGAATGAGCAAATTGTGACTAGGAATGCTGTGGTGAACACAGGGCAGTCTTTATTATTCCAGCAACAGTTCTTAGGTAACAAGTCTGCATTTATCCAGGTGCAATTAATTACAGATACCAGAACAGAAATATTACGGTAGTATAAAAGTCCTGGAGAACGGATAGCAAAATTAATGACCAAGATATAAAAGCATGCAGACAGCAATTAAACAAAAGTTCAGTTATGCACAGAATCTGAAAATCTGGTCAAAATTAAATACTTTTTAATGACTAAATTATGTACACTCGAGATAGCTGAGGCATGTGGCCGAAGCATATACACACAAATATTAAAACACAGCTTAAATCGACGTTCCATGCAAGCTAGACGTTCTCACGCGGTTAACGCTGGTGTAGTAGACACGTGCGATGGACTCGAGTACATGCAGCTGACTGTGACGATCGGCACTGACAGCTCAATAAACGTGTTGAATAAATGTCTCTGATTATTTTTCCTTTTCTGTTCTTAAATTTTGAAGCGGTATGAAATACGTTTTCACATTGATTGAAGTTCATTGCCAAATAACAAAACACAAATCCTTCTAGGATGACAGCAATTAGCTTTTATTCTCTTTGATGTTTTGGTTTGCCGTCGCTTTTATATGTAGGTTTGTAAACTCGTAGGAAGAAAAACTCGAGCGGCACATAACTGAGCGTGTGAGGTAGGCTTGTGAGATTGTGTGTGATGTGCCGTTATACTATCATGCCCCATAATTTTCACTGATTGACGATAGTGTCGCCTGTGGCTTTGAGGGGGGGGACAATAAGGGGCGTGGCTAGAGCTGTGTACATCATTACAGCGGAAATAATTCCAGGAGCTGGTTATAAGTCGGCTGTAGCTGCGGTATCGTTAGCGTTAGTGTTTAGTCAGGGCGTGCCCCCCCCCCCCCCCCCCCCACACACATCTTAATTAACCATTAACAAGGTCAGGACTGTAAATAAACATATTGAGGTATTAGCTTTAAGTTTAAAACATCAACTAAAGTGCATGTGTTCTGTGTTGAACAGCAGTGGAGATATTTATTGAGTGATTGGTATAATAGTTCTTCATTTAAATCTCCATTCATGTTTTGTGAGCGAAGTCATTTGCAGCGTTATTTGTTTGGCAGCACGGACATGAGAAGCTAAGCTACATGAGGGAAACAGATGGCAGGTTATCAAGGTTCGTGTAGTTTAGTTTAGTTTAGTTTATTTATTTATTTATTTATAAAGCACATTTAAAAACAACAAACGTTGGAACCAAAGTGCTGTACAAGTAATATTAAACATATTTGCAAACACGCATTTAATAATACCAAATACCGGTGGACAAATGAGACTTTTTACCCCCTCGGACTAAATTAAAAGATAAGGAATAAAAGTGGGTCTTCAAAGAAGGTTGGGACGTAGCAATAGAGGGGGAAGATGTAATATGGAAAGGGAGACTGTTCCAGAGCCTGGGAGCAGCTACTGAGAAAACCCGGTCACTTTGGACTTTAAAATGTGAATGAGGGACTGAAAGGAGTAGATGACTGGATGGTAAGGAGATCATATATGTACTGGGGAGCAAGTCCATGCAAAGTTTTAAAAACGAATAGGAACATTTTTAAATCAATGCGGAAATTGACTGGCGGCCAGTGCTAAAGCCGGGTTCACGCTGTACGGTTTTGGTCGCCCGAGACAAATTTTCAGAATCCTAAAAGATTCCTAAAATCCCAGGCCAAAATCTGTAGTCTTTGATGGCTAGTTTGACGTGTTCCCCCGACAGTCGATTAACGACCGTCGTGATCAAATTTCTCCTCAGATGAAATTCTGGCAGTGTCGGAAGATTTGAGGCACAGTCCTGTAGCGTGGCTTCTCGCGTGCGTCCGTTTTTTTCACGTCTTCACTGTCGTACAGTCTGACGTTAATGACAGCTGAGAGCCTACAGTGTGACGTGGATTACAGCGGGGATCATGTTCATACACTCTGACAAGCAACCGTCACAAAGGAATATTAAAAATCACACAGTGTGCACCCGGCTTAAGAGGCGAGGACAGGAGTAATGTGCTCGCGTGTTCTGGTGCCGCTCAATAATCTAGCCGCCGCATTTTGTACCATTTGCCAGCGATCTAGAGCAGTTTTAGGCAATCCCAAATAGAGTGGATTACAGTAGTCTAACCTTGAGGTTATAAATGCATGAATAACAATGTATTATAATACATAATGTTTCCAGGTCCTTCAAGGGCACTTTGTTGATTTTAGTGATGGATCTCGACTGAAAACAGCTGTTTTTGACAGCAGCACCGATCTGCTCATCAGTATAAGGAACGGCCAAAAAGAAACACACGTTACGAGATACAACACACTTAATGTTCGAGTGACATTTTTATCAGCCAACTCAATAGCCATTGGGTCTATCGGTCATTCCTGATGCCGTTGTCAGTCGTCCCGAGCTTAGCTCAGTGGTTCAGGAGTTCTGGGATTTTGGACCATCAAGCTGCCAGTGTTGGGCCTTGAGCAAGACCCTTAGTCCTCACCTACTCCGTTGCGTCCCGTCTTAATTGTACATTAAGTGGCTTTGGATAAAAGCGTCAGCCAAATGAGTAGAAGACATGGTTACAACCAGTCTTTAGCTGAAGAACGTGATATGATGGCAGTGTGATGTGATTGTCAGTTAACTCGGATAAACCTCAGATTTGCTGCGTATGGTACATGCTTGTTGACTGTGTTCTCTTGAAATTTGTATTTGGAGGTTGTTGTTTTTTTGTTTTTTTTTTCCCTTTTCTACTCCAGACTTTGTTCTCATTCACTAGTTAGCTCTGTATTATCACACTGCAGCTAGGGATGTTGAAGGCTAACATATGCTTCTTTCAAGAGTTTGTATTATGACACTGCCACAGCCAGGCAGCACAAGAGAACAACCCTGGCTGTGGTTTCTGGGTGGAAGGGATGGTTTTACTCTCTCCCATGTCATTCAGTGCGACACTGGCCGATCATGGGTGTCTGTGGACACTTTCCTCCAAGTGTGTTCAGCTGCCCCGTGTCACACCGTGAGCGGCAGGTGGAAAAGATCTGGTGTCTTACCGTCTTCAACCCTCCCCGGTTTCTAGTTTTTCCTGTCGTGCCACTTGGGAGCCCGTAGAATCAAATTCTGTCTCGTCTTAAACACTAAACTCCTTTCATGAGGCGCAGTAATATGTCTAGATTTCTCCACAGATGTCACTGTACAGAGACTTCACTATCAATAATTAATTATTATTAGCAGTACTTGAAAAACAGTAGTATATAATAGCGGTACTTTTCTCCCCAGCATGCCACACTGGAACTATTTGCACGGCATGTGTGCTTGATGATGTGTGACACATGTCTGCACTGTGGGAATGGGCCACGTTGTGCTTCGTAATATCTGTATGTTTCGTAATTTTAGAATTTGGTCTTCGGCAATCATAGATGTGGGTATTTTCATCAACAATACATCAGTGTTTCTGTCTGTCTGTGTGAAGTAGTGTCCCTCTTGTTCTCTGTGCCGATCAATAAGCATATAGATGTCTGTGTGTGTGTCCTTGCAGTTTATCGACACCAATATTTTCTCCTCTGAGTTCCAAATTTTCTGCCTCTGTTGTTTTGTTAATTAAGTAGTTTTTTTTTCCCTACAAGAGTCAACATGGACGCTTTAACACACAGTATGTTTACATGGACAACGATAATCCGATATTAACCCGATTAAGACGGTACTCTGATTAAGAAACTAGCATGTAAACAGCGATTATTGATGACCTTAATCTAAATCTAAGTCCTACTCGAAGTAAACACAAATGGAATTAAGACGTGTGGAGTATTCCTGTTTTAGTCGCATTATGGAAGTGCATTACAGACATGTACACACCTTAATCACACTGTTAACATCGTGTGGGAGTTTTCACCGCATTTTGCGACAGGACACGTACACACACGGCAGCGCTCAACCGTTTAACGGCAAACTAGAGAGCACGGCTGCGTCCCAAACCGTGTACTTACCTGCTATGTAGTAGGAGATATACATGTATTTTGGTAAATATGTGATTTGGGACGCAGCCCACGGCTTCAAGCAGTCGTCTATTTGCACGTACAGCATGACAAATAATTACCTGCACTTGAAGCTTTCGTAAAACTAAAAATAAAAACACCCGAAACTGTATACGGGACCATAACGAAGACCAACTGTATGTCGATATGTCAAATTCTGGAGGGAACGTCGGACGGCGTGGCGTGGGGACGTAATGACGTGTGTCGTTAATCGATCTATGTTCTATAACATGTAAAACGGGAACATGAAAGGAATATTCTAAAAACAACTCATCAACACCTTAATCATAATATTGTCTTATTCAGAATAAGGTCAATAATTAGATTACTGCTGTCCGTGTAAACGTAGTCAGTGTGGGAATGGAGATAATGATTATATTCAGTTTAGCCTTCCATGGCCTGGTGAACAAACGGGTAACACTTTGTTACCTTATTCCCAGATATGCACCTGTGCTAGAAGACTCGTTCTGTTAGAATGGCCTTTTGTGTTTTCCGGGACTTGATGTCTAATCTTTGTACGTCTTTTAGCATATCTGTGTTTTGGTTTTGTTTTTTTTTTGGTAATCATCATGTAGACCAACTGCATAAAGTTTCACATGTGTGGTACGTTTACTCATAAAGTCTTATTTCATCAGTCTTCATTAAAGTCCTTTCACTTCTCCGTAGCGAGTCTGAACTGCACATGTCCGACTGCGTGACTCGGCCCAGCGCACGCGCGTCTTCATGACCGGTCCACACTCAAAGTCCTTTCCGCACCTTTCGGAAGACTTATTCTGTGCCGAAAGTTTTCAAACGACCTCCTAAAACTTGTTCATCCGCAGGTATCCGTCTGTCCTCCCCACACCCTGATGTGTTTTTATTTTCCTTCTCTACATTTTGCTATTTCTCACACGTAGCACCACTTTAATGGCTCGTATTATTTTACCAAATGGGACATGCAGAATGCTTTTTAGTTTCAAACCGCAGACATTGAGAGGAAATGTGAAGTGAATCTTACGCATTTAATGATTTCCCATGTGTTAGGAGATTTCTGCTCTCATCCTTTCTTGTACTTTTTTTTTTTTTTGTGTGTGTGTGTAATTTATACTCTCTCTGCTCTGCCAGCTGTCTGTGCGAACGCACGTCTCTCGCTATTCCCATCTGAACGCGATGGAAGCGATTTGAGGTTCATCTCAGAACATTTGCTTGCTGATGACGAAGGGGGGGAATGGGAGGAATACGAGGCGATGAGTGTTATGCTCTGTGTTTCGATTCATTTCGTCTCGTGTTGGTCTGTGTATTATTTCCTCCTCCAGAGACGGGTTATAAAATCTATGTGTAAACAGCTTATGGAGTAATAAATTGCAGCCATTGTTTTTGGACTGTGAACCGCTATGTTTGTTTCGGGAGGAGGAAATGAGTTTCGACTCAACAGTTGTTTCGTGCAGTGTGGGCACTGAGGCATGTTCTTTTTGTTGGGTATTTGTGTTTTTCTTTGATTAGATTTGGAATATTTCAACCTAAGTAAATATGCAAGAGCGAGCAGAGTTACTCTCATTATGTGCATGAACTATCTTTACGCTCTTTGGGTGGGTTTTTTTTTTTTCTTTCCCCTTTCTTTCTTTCTTTTTAAGCTCTTACGTGTATGTGCGAAGAATCACCAGCTTAGAGAGCTAGCTTTGTGTGTTTTTGTTGTTTGTTGCGTGACAGGAACAAAGAGATAAAGGGAGCTTTTGTCGTACACAGTCCTGCTAGTGAATAAATCATATCGTACTCGAGCAGAAACCTTCTGTCCTCCTTCAACTTTGTTTCTGTCTGTCTGTGTTTTGTGTGTTTTTTTTTTGGTTTTTTTGTCAGGTTAATGCACAGGTCAGTAATATCTCCCAGTTATCCATCTACATCAGCTTTTCTGCTTCTCTTCCTTTTGTGTTCTCTGTAGTCAACAATGATGTTCTTTTTTTTTTTTTCTCTTTCTTTTTTCTCCCTCAGCTTTGAATTCCACTTTCATTACATACCTCTGTTCACTTTCACCTTTGAGATACATCATCTTTTTTTCTCTCTCTCTTTTTCGTTCTTCTGGTTCTAACGTGCCTGTCTGGCAGGATTTTGAGATGCAAGCCCGACTTGATTATAACGTGTAAATGTGCGTGTGTTTGCATAGCGAAGTACCGAGTATAAATGAGAGTAGCTGTTCGTTTCAGTATGATAAGGAGCGAATGTTTATATATTCTCATCTCTGTAAGAGGTGAAGTTTGCTCTGACAGTAATTTTAAGTGTTTTATCGCGCTCAGGTGTTATTCGTATTCTCTCTCTCGTTCTCTCTCTCTCTCGTTCTCTCGCTCTCGTAGTGTTATGGAACGCGTTGGTTCGAGCGTGTCTCTTTGCATTCATTTCCTCTTTATCACACTCAAACACATCTGTTGGCTTGCCTCGGCGTCGCTGCCAAACGCAACAGATTATTTACCCAAACAGGCTGCGCTTTTGTACCACTGCCGCGCTCCTATTCCAGCTCTCGTTTACATGCAAATTCAGAACGAACGCTAGAGCCTTCCATGCATTACAGCAGCTCAGGCGTTTTAATCTGAACTTTATCTGCCGAACTAGTGATGTTTTTAAACAAGTTACCCACACACACACACACACACGCCGAGTTAGAGAGAGAGAGAGAGAAGAAAGGATGGAGAGAGGGTCCATTACCATTTAAATGTTCATTACCATTAAAGAGGCGGAGGAGAGGAAGAGAAAGGAAGGGGGAGATATTTAATAGGGATTTAGTGAAATGGTGTTAAGGGCGCTAAGCAAAGCCAAGCTTCTAATCACAGAGCTGCACTGTGGTTTACATTACAGCTCCATTATAGCTGCCACAGCAAGGAGAGAGGGAACGGGAGAGTGAAGAGGCCATAAAAACGAGCGTAATCTGTCGTGTGACCTACCTACATCCCAGTCTTGGCAGGAGTATTATTCACTGCTGTGTGCGCGTGTGCCTCTTACCATGTGTAAGGCTTTTGGGCATTGGAATAATTATGACAAGACATATGTTACATCTGTGGCGTATGTTGCAGAAAGCAGCGCGAAAGAACAGAAGAAAACGGCTAAACCGGAGGAAGAGAGAGCGAGCGAGCAAAGATCGGAAACGTGCGTGTCTGCGCGTCATGTAGGGAAGCGGCACAAACATGAAACGCGGCGCTGATTAGGCCTCGCCTCGGCTGTCTTTGATGACGAGATTGTTTTTAATTATTTTTTAAACAGCATTAGCTGCACCACGCTGCTCCCGTGGGCTTTAAGCTCACCGTGGCTCCTCTCATGGCCTGCGCTTTGATGCCACCGATAACAGCGCGAAGAGGGAGAGAGAGAGACGCTTCTTCAAAGAAGCAGATGACAAGATAGCAGCATTAACGGCCCTTCGCCTCGCCTCGCCTCGCCCCGCTCGCTCACTCTGCGCTTTCTTATCGCAGGAAGAGAGAGAGGGATTCACAGCTTCTCTGTAGTGAATACTCCTGCAATTAAAGCAGAGGGAGAGAGAGAGAGAGGGGGAAAAGGAACGATTAGAGGGAATATAAGTAAAGGACGTGGCTTTAGTATTATGGGATGGTTTTCTATTTGATAGAACCAGATATGGTGCAGTTGCTTCATGCGTAGTACGCTCTCTCTGTGTCTCTCACGCTCACGAGCACAGTTAAACCAATTTACATTTTCAGAGAAATTAGAGCCTCTGTTGCCTGAAGCTGAGAGCAGACTTATTTTTCTTCATTCCCAGATGTATTTGTATTATTTTATTACTTTTTCTCTTTTTCATCTGTAATTGTAGTGTGAAAACGCCTCTTTAGGGCAAAACAGACAAAATGCAATTATAAGCTCATAACGGTACAGCTAACCCTTTCCCAAATGTAACGAGACAGGGTATTGCAGAGCGATGATTTCTTAAAGACACATTTGAAGTTAGCCCAAACAACTTTTCCTCCCTTGCATCCTGTCTCCAGTCAGAAAAAAACGGAAAACTTTCCAAAGATCAAGGCAGTGCTATTAAAAAAGGGGGAAAAAACGAAAGCGCATTTCACTTTGTTGGTTTTCTAAATCGGAAAGTCAGTCCCGTAGTCGCCACGCTCTTTAAAGGACGGGTCGAATTAAAGAGCGGCGTTTGGGCTGTAGTCGAGTGATTAAGGTAAATGTGTTCTGTGTTGGTTTGGATGATAAGTGGAGCGGAGCTGAACTCTACACCCAGAAACCCAGCCTCTGTGCCCTTTGAAACACACATTAAGCACATGTGGTATTTAAAGCGATTTCCATTTGCTTCGGCCTGTAATTTTTGCCCTTTACAGGCACTCTGTGTGTGTGTGTGTGTGTGTGTGTGTGTGTGTGTGTGTGTGTGTGCTACAGTGATGTACAAGTCAATGCAGAATCCCCTGTGTTTGTCTGTGGGATAGGAGCTTTAGCATCTCTAGCCTCTTGTTTCCCTGCAGGCTCATTTAATTTTTCACTGTTTCCCTGCTGTTGCATGAAATTGTGCGTTTTTTTTTTTTTTCTTCTTTCCCCCTCCAGACAGTGTTTTTCTCTACTGTCTGTCTGTCTCGCACTCTGTTTTTGTGTCTTCGGCATTAGGTTTTCAGGCCGCGTGTGAATTTGTCCGAGGTTCTCGTCAGCGCGGTATCTCAAGCACGGGCGGTCGAATGTCTGTAGGATTTATAGGGAATTATCATCGTAACCAGCAGATGATCTGATTTGATTTCGGAATCGATCCAAACGGGGTCAAGCTCACGGCAAGATCAGATGTTTAAAATAGTTTTTCTTCCAACGCCTTCCTTCCTGTTTGAAGGGTATTCTTGGCATGCAGGTTAGTAACGAGAAGACGACCAGACTCGTGGGCCGCCGTTCCCGAGTTCTACTTGTCTCTTTATAATGGCACGTCTCCGATCGTAACGTCCGGAAATGAAAACGATCGAGCCCAAAATCAAGTCATTTTCTACAGCGCAGGACCACGCCCTTCAGGACAGCCACTGAGTAGCAACGTGACATGAGCACTCTTGATTTAATATACATTTTAATTGAATCGGTGAAGACAGTCTGAAACGAAAGACTGTATAAAACAAATTTTATCTTCTTAAATACTGTACTATGGATAATCAGTACTTGACGTGCACGAAACGGTTACCTTGGTCCGAAAATGTGAGAGAAGCTTGAGATTTTTGTGGTCTATAATTCAGGGAGGAGGTTTGATATCGGGGCAGTAACTAACTCGGTCTCGAACCTAGTCAGAACACGATCCACTACAGAGATCTGATTGCAAAGAAAGGAAAGGAGGCTGCTGATGGTTAGTATCAACCCCCCGCCCCCCCCCCCAATCACACACTTTTTAGCCTGCTTGGGAAATTAAGTTCATTAAATTTAATCTTAACTTGCCCCGCCTCCCCCCATTAAGGCCTCAAATGTTGTGTACAGCTTGCAGTCAGACTGTGTTTCTCCTGCCAGTCAGAAGACTGTGAAACGGCCTCCAGACTGGCTGTGGTGAAGTTTATCAGAAAAAGAAGATTGAAAAACATCACTGAAAAGAGTCCAAATCTGTGATGCACACCGCGGCGGAGGACGGATGAAAACTGATCTATGTGCAAAAAAAACACTAGATGAGGCAGTGCATCACGCAGCAGGACAGAGTGTCTACCACACCATGCGACAGTTTGACGTGGGAAGAAAATAGAGCTCGCTAGTTAGCCGGATATCTCTCAAACTTCATCTTGAGAAACGGTGTTCCTCTGAAAACAACAGCAGTTTATTCCACTGTTGGGAAGGCGTCATGGTGATGCGATTATAAATGGACGTTTTATGGTCAGAATTTTCTCTTTTTGCTCTTTTGTGCAAACTTTTGTTTGCGGACTGTAATTTCACTACATTTCTCTAGTCTCTCTCTCTCTCTCTCTCCCTAATCACTTATTGTCTTGCTAAATCCCCTGAAAACATTCATTCATTTTGTCAATTTTCCGGTACCTGTACACAGCACTTTCCTTCCCATCCACAAGCTCTGAATTTTTTTTTTTAAACTGAGGTTGAATAAAAAAATACAGGAGCAGTTCATCTGTGAGGGAAAGACAGATGAGAGAGTGAGAGATATATCCCCCACCTTCATGTTATTTCGAAACACTTTTACGCATTTTTTTCCTAAAACCCTAACTCCACATCTCCTCAATTATAGATGCTGCATGTCTCTCTTCTCTATCATGCTCTTCCCCACTCTCTCCCCTGACACGGTGGTCTCTCTGGTGTTTGACTTGCCTGGTGTAGAAAGTTTATTGCAGGCTGTCTTGACTGTTCTCTAGAGCGCGGTCTGAAATATTCTCACTCCTCTCTTGCCTCGTCGATGATCGGTGAGAAATCTCGATCGGCCATGGAAATGCCAGACCCCCTAACTAGCCGCGCTTTCCGAAACAGGCTTATCGCGTACTTTGGTGAACGAAGCAGTTGGACAGCAGATTTCATGCTACGATTGTTTATGCATCGATTTGACGTCGATTCTCAGTAACGTAACGTTTAGACTAAAACGCTGGCGTTTTCCAATCCAATTCCAGGAAGAATAAAAACCGTTGAGATATGATGAATCTCAAAATCATCGTCATAAAATAATATTCCTATATTTCCTGCATAAAACTAGCATTTGATGTTATTCGTCATTTATTCATATTGTAGCAGTCTCTCACATCTTGGTCTCTGCGTTTTTTTTTTTTTTTTTTTTGCAAAATGTACAATTTTGTGCATTTTTTTGCAACAATATCTCGTCGTGTCACCACAATTCTCAACATGCATCACGCAAATACTGTGTAGCATCGTTGAGATCCTTCGCAAGCACCCACTTGTCCTGTACCACTTACACCATTAGCATAAATCAGTTATGTGCAAAACAACAGAAGTTTTTCTTTATAGAAGATGAATCGCTCCATTCAGTTGGTGTAAGAGTGGACACCCAATAGGACTTATTACCGGCTATAGGTGCAGCAAATTTATTGGATTCCACCAAAGAAGACCGTAAATAAAGCTGCATTTTCTTCCATATTTCACAGCGAACTGGCAGCAGATGAGTTCCTCCTCGTCTTCTCTTTCTCAGGTGAAGTGAAGTTGAATTGAGGTATCGAACAAATTAACCTGCTGGCTTTTAGCTTGTTGACATCCGCATCAGTAGGTTCTGAATTGAATTTGAGCCTGCTTATTACCAGCATGTTATATGCTTTCTGGTTATTTAAAAAAAAAAAAATAATAATAATTTAAGGAGCACTCCTGCAAAAATCCTAAGCCAAAGCTTTTACAGTCCTCCAACCTGAATCATCAGGTGTGGTTTCAAACTTGATCTAGACACTACCTGGTAGTACCTAGGGCTGGGCGATATGACAAAATTATCTCACGATTGTGGAAGACATTTCTGTGATCACTCTCTACAGGGTGTCCCAAAAGTCTCCATACGCAGGGGACTACAGTATGTTCGACAGCTCAACGTCGGGTGCGTCTTCGTCAGTGGATGTTCGTGGACGTCGACTTCTCGTTGGTCCACAGCACTTCCAGTCGTTAAGTTTGGCATCAGTGCCGTGTGCGATGTGCTCGTTTCCTGTTAAAGTCCATCGCCCTTATCCAAAGCGACTTACATTTATCTCATTTATTCAATGAAGCCATTCAGGGTTAAGGGCCTTGCCCAAGGGCCCAGCAGTGGTAGCTTGGTAACGCTGGGGCTTGAACTCCTGACCTTCTGATCAGTGACCCAGATCCTTTTGGAAGACATTTTGCTAAAAAAAATTTTTTTTAAAACCCCAAAAGTGTTAATTTCCCCTATGCACTGAGACTTTTGGGACACCCACAATAGCCACAGTGTGTCAAAGAAGCGTATCGTACCGTAATTTATCACAATATCGCTATAATACCATCTTATCATCTAGCCCTAGTCACCATTGTCCTTTCTGTACATCGTTAACTGAAAGAGAATAATGGCCACTGGGTCTTCCTCACAGCAACACCCTCTAAACAACTTTTGGTGATTATAAAATGGGGAAGCAGACGTGTCATTGCTGCGTCTCTAACAGATGCACCAATGGTATAAAAGTGCCAAATGAGCACTGTACTGACGAAGAGGTTGAGAGATCAGAGGAGGTGGTGATGGAGTGATGGAGAGATTGAGCAAAAGAGAGAGCCTGCCAGTGGAAGGAAGTGCATGGCTCACCGCTCATTGGTGCGTGTGTGAGACGCGCGTTGCCGTGGCAGCAGCCTGATTGCGATTGTTCCTGCGCATACGGGGCTCGATTTCCACCTGCACACGGACTCGGAGCGACAGAGCGAAATAAAGGATGAACGCAATAGGAAACCGAGCAGACAGTTCATTCCTTTATCTCTCCTTAGTCATATTTCCCATCCCACCTACTCAACCGAGAGAGTTTAAATGCCATTCAGGGTAGAGAAGCAGAGAGCAGGAGTTATGAGTTTCTCACTCGTATGCTGTCAGGTTAACTGATGTCTTTCATCATTCTGCTCTCATCGTTCCCCTTTCACCACATGAATGTTTTAAAACGGCTAATATTGAACCCTTTCCTCACACGGACAATAGCTCGCACGCAGAGTGCATGCAAATATCCTTATTGAAAAAAGTCATCGAATTCAAGACTTGATAATTATTCTTCTGTTTGAAAGGTTATTAAGCAAATTATTCACCGTGTTATAAAGTTCTATCGGCTTGGCATTAATCAGGCTGCGTGTAAAGAAAAGAGTGCAAAAGTTTCCATCCCCCTTGGGGAGCATCTGTCGTCTGTTGGGATTTACGGCCGATTCAAAGACGTTCGTCCTTTATTAGTAGCAAGTAAGCCTGTTTTCACACCGGATTTTCTTGGACAAGTTACATGTGTCGGAATGTGAACGCTGTTTTTGAACCCGGAGAACCGGTTCGTGGTTCTTTCCCGAAAACCGTGGTGTAGGGCTTGCTTCAAACGCACCGTGGCACGTCGTGTAAGGTGCATGTAGAGTACCATGATTGTTTCAGATCGTCACGCTATTTCCTGTTTTGAGTTGTATGGTGGTGGGGAAAGGGCTGTTCCAGAGTCCGAGCGCCTTATCGATATATGGAGCGAAGTCATTCAAGTGTAGATAACAGATAAACCTAGTGCCTGCGATTTTGCAACCCTGCGTGCAGAAAAGTGACCTGGAATTGTTCGATCGATCCTCGGTGCAGAAAGGATCCTTCGGTGGGAAAGCAAACCTAGGACTATGAGGCTCCCAAGTGGTTCACCTATTGCGAGTTCAAAACATGACAACGCAACAGCCGTTCATGGCCTGGAGCCAAGGGCGCAAAATTGGCTATGCTCTCTCACTGGAGAGGGATGGCATACAATCCGAGTGACACTAGCCAGTCAAGGCATTTTTGAGCTCACGTGTGGAGACGAGGTTAGATCAGTCCCTCTAGGAGCTTACGATTTTTCGATCGCAGAAAGGAATGCCAAATCAAGAAACTCCATCATATTCAAAGGAGCTTCCAATTTTTTTAAAAAATTGCCAGAGATTTGGGCCAGGATGCGTCATGTGACGTCATCACGACGTGCATTCATTCAAAGCCCTCTTCATTTCACGTGCGTCGAACATGACTAGAGCTAAAATGTCTCATTCACCAACAAACATCACTGAGAGAGAGCGTGCAAAACAATTTCCTGCATCTGCAATTTTGCCAATTGAAGTAGTTTTCTGCCGCAGCGAAATCAAGCATTTTTGGCCGAAACAATCATGACTAAACTCTGTACTGATAGATAGCGCTTTGTGACACAGCATGAGCAGCAGTGTGAATCGTCGAGGAGGTTGGCTTCACGTTTCTCAGAGGACGCGCATGTTTGAGAAGGGCGGGTTAGCTAGTGGGTGGGAAATGGCAAGACCAAATTGGGAAGAAAATGGTGGACAAATCTCTCACAACCCCCACTCACCCCTCCCCCTTTCCCAAAAAAAAAACCCCCCTAGGATTATGAGCTTCTCCACCAAATGAACTCGGAATCAGTCCTGCGTGTACTCTCATGTCTTCAGGCCGAAAGTGAAAACTACCTAACAGAAAGAGTCAAGAGTTAAGAAAGTTTTCAGTAGTGTGTGTGTGTGTGTGTGTGTGAAGATATTAATGTTGCAAAGTTTACATTCTGTTCTCGAAAAACTTTCCGTCTAATTAGTTTTCTGTTCATCTTTTGCCATTATAACATCCTCCAACCTCTTTGGTGTCCCCAGAGCAGATTTACCGTCTTTGCGGTTGTAATATTTCTCTTCCTCAAAAATCACTGATCTAAATCGTTGTTTTTTTGCCCATTTTTTTTTTCTGGACACGTCTGTGGGAACTGAGCCAGCTGGTACACAGTGTCTTTTCCAGACCAGGTCTGTGGAGACTGAAAGGGTCGGGGCAAAAACTTTTTAACAACGGTGTTGCCTAATGTGTCGGATTAGTGTATCAAAAAACACCAACATTTCATTTTTAATTTAGATTTGGTATTTCTTCGGAGATGTAAGATAGAGGAGGGTTTTCCTACCTGGGAACCGTGAGAGATGCAAACTTTTGCATTGGACCGCGCGCACACGCATCAATAGGATTCAGGAGTATGTGCACACAGGTGTCCCGGAGCATTTCTTTCCCCCTACACACACTGTGAGTTGTGTATCCACAGAGACATTTTGTTGAATATTGCATGCCACTCAGAGCTGAACATGAACAAGTCTTCAGTGATATGTACAGAGAGAGAGAAAGAGAGATGGGTAGTGAATAAAGCATGTTAATGCATCTGTCCATCAGTCTGACATCTCTCAGTTGCCGGCTGTGGGGGAAAGACAGTAAAGCGAAGAAGGAGGCATGGAGAGAGTATGGAGGAAATGGAGCAAAAGAAAGGTTTGATGGTTAAAAAGGCAGGTTCATCTGTGATCAGCACACAGGCTGATGGAGAAAAATGGTGCTTTGATGGTTGTGAAGTTAGGGGATTTATAAAATAAATAAAAATGGCTAAGGTCAAAACTTTAATCTGACTCTTTTCCCTTTACCCCAAATGCAATCGCTCAACTAAGACATAAAATTTTTGGCCAAACTTCCTTTAACAAATTGTTCAACAGGAGGAATGAAACCCCTGGTGTGTGTGTGTGTGTGTGTGTGTGTGTGTGTGTGTGTTAGTTTCTGATTTAGAGCATCTTTATTTTATTTTGCGAATCCTTCGACTAAACGCTCCATATGGACTGTAGATCTTAGATTCTGTCAATAAGCTTGAGATGAGCCGTAATGACCAGGATCATCTCTCACTCACACTCACACTCACACACACACAGCTTCTTTTTGGCATATAACTCCTTCAGCCAGGATCGAGCTCTGGCCACTGGAGAACTGAGCATGTGTATCATCACTCCAGCTGTCTTGTCCCAGCACCTCTGAGACACGAGATGTCCTGACCCATGATTCTTGGTATGATGCACTTCAGTGCCACATGTGTCCCTCCAGAGTGCACGTTTTTACCCCGAGTCATTATCCAGCTCGCATAACCATAACAGTTAGCACACATGGGATACAGAGATAAAGTCATTCGGTGTCGGTGTTTGGGCTTTGCACCAAGGCCGTCGCTTTGAGCGCCTAAGCCTTCTAAGCTGCATTAATTAGGATTTTATTCTGTAATGTGATTGGACTAATCCTTGTAGCAGCCGTCTCTCTTTTTGTTTTGAGCACGCGTACAGATCTCTCCGATTGAATAAAGCTGAACGTCGAGTTATTAGCGCGTTTTCCACGTGAACAGTTCCCACGGTTTTCCACCGCCGAGTTCTGTTTCGGCAAAGTTTTTCCAGCTTCGTGACGTGGCTGACATGAAGGCTTCTGAGCATTATTATTATTAATATTAATCAGAAGGACAGCAGCTCCAAAAAAAAAAAAAAAAAAAAAAGACAACAATCAATTAATTAAGTGTCGAGCGCTTTGAAGCGAACAGCTACAATTCTCTGTCTGTTGCTAATAAAACCTGATCTGTGCAACAACGCTGAGAATAAACAGCTAAATGCAATCTCTTATCTCGCACGTAATCATGGTGTGACAATGTCTCCGCAATGTGTATAGAAGCTTAAAGGATTTGTGCCTGGATTTGGGTACAATGTGTTTTCAAAGTCAGAGGGAAAACTAGTAAAATGGTTGTTATTTTAATACCCCGACATATGACTATCTGATGGTTTGGCCTTTTAATCATTGGCCACTGACAGCTTGCTGATTGAAAAGAGCGAACTGTGAGTGACTGTGTGTGTGTGTGTGTGTGTGGTTAGGATTATTGTGCAAGGTGGGTATTTAAGCTTCAGGTAAGGTGTGAGGCTGACATACAGTGATAGTCAGCTGCCAATGAAGACTGTTTAATTCTGTCTGTGTGTGTGTGTGTGTGTTGGGGGGGGGAAGGAGAATGTTTTCCAGGCTAGTGTGTAAAGGCCATGTGTGAGGTATAGTATGCTCGCTCAGTGAGTCTCATTATATCTAGCCCTCAGGCTCCAAACCTTTCACATACACACAGAATTAGATCTACTCAGCTATCTCTCTCACTCTCTCAGTCCCCCCCCCCACACACACACACAACACACACACCCCTACAATTGATATGGTGTTCTCTCTCTCTTTCATTATCTCCCTCTCTTTCTCTCTCTCTCTCTCTCTCTCTCTCTCTCTCTCGCTGCCTCTCTGTTTGTCCATCATTCTCCTGCTAGTTGCAGCTGCCGGTCACGGCCTCAAAGCCGCTGCGCTGGATGCCTCTGTGATAGCTTTATTTTCGGCGGTGCACATTAACGGGTTTGTCTTTTTGAATTAGTGCAGCATGCCATGTGCCTTTTTGTCTGTTTGTGTGGGTGAGTATCTTTACACAAGCGTGTGCGTGCATGTCTTATGTTTCAGACAAGCAGACAGGGGCTGCGTCTAATGATACGGTTTTTATTAATGTGTAATTAAACATTTATCCTCAGCTTGCAAGCCCTGCCTCACTCCTCCCCTTCCTTCACACCATGAATCCTAAGCCTTCTATCCTGCCAGTCTCGATCAGACTTTCACTGGTTAGTCGGGAGGAACTTTCGGTCCTTGTAAGTTTGTACTTACAGCTCGTTGTCATGGATTCCACACACCTCTGGAACAGTACCGAAGAGACAAACAGTATTCTTCCAAAACATATTCCCTGTTGGGGTTCGAATGATGGTGGTGGAGAGCTCTGTCTAACTGTGCATGGCCATACACACGTGCATAAAGGAACACCCCTAAATCACCATATATGGTAAACGACTGACTTTTGCAATGCCGCGACGTTAGCGCTGCTATATTTAGCAAATGCGTTGCGGTGTGACCGATATGAATGCACGTGGCGTTATTCGGCTCACAGTCAGTTGGGAAATGCCATGGACTCGAGTATGACTCAGAGATACCGTCGCTGTTTTGTTGGCCTTTCTAAAACTGAAGTGAATTGCGAATTGAGTGAAATATATCGAGCTGCTCGTCGCTCTCAGCCGTCCTTAAAAACATTTTCCCTGTGCAAAGCAGCGTGAGCCAAAACTTTAACGAAAGCATCATCCCAATCAAGCTTTAATGCCTTCAGGTGCCTTTTATATGATTTTACTTTCCAATTTCATCCGTCACCTGTCTGCACTTTGTTGTAAGCACCGCAGTCGACAATTACTGTCAGTTACGATTTTGACATGAAGTGGCTTGGGAGCTCTTTTATAATCAGTTTACTCGTTATTACACTTTTCGTCCACTAGGACGCTCTGCGTGTGCACGGTCAGGAGTAGCTCTAGATGCACTCGCTTCCTCAGGCATCAGGATCAGTTGACAAATCACATTTTTGTGCATAGAAACGTGTATATACAGTGTACTCGCACAAAACTGTGTTCACGTGCTGGAGAAACGAAATCCCTGGTGACTGTGAAGCTCAGTGCATATGATATACTGCACATCATGTTTATACTCATGAAAACGTTCCCTGGGGCCTCATGTCCTGTGGGGGGGGGTGGGATCGTTCTTGAAGAGAACACGTCCATCAGGATAGAGATGATCGGATAACGGTGGTCAGTCAGAATAACTTTGCACGGATTCTTTCAGGGGAAATCTCCCACAACAGAACGGAGCTGCAGGTTTGTGTGTCTGAAGAATAACGATATTAAAATTGAGGATAGAATAAAGCTTTTATAAACAAGACTGAATAATTGATCTCAGCTTTTATGATCCTTGTTTACTGCATACAGTAGTGTGTTGTGTTTTCCCCACTCTCCCTGACCTAGTTCATCTCACTGACCGATTATGAAGCCGTTTAGAAGTTGACTCGGGTGGATAAGAACACTCTTGGTTGCGGTACTTTATGTTGATTATGCTGTAATTTTTACCAAATGGATCTCTCTTATATTTGAATAGGAATCTTTTATTTTCCAAGTGCAAGTCATTAAAGAAATTTTTGGTGCCAGCATCAACAGATTATAAATATTTAATTAACAATAATCAAATATGTATGACAGGGCTGCAGTAAATGCCTGTTCGAAACGGTTTACATGAATGTAACGTCCCTTTATAGTTGGGTTTTTATATTTATTTATTTATTTATTTTCCCACACATTTCTAAATTAAATATCAGTAACTAAGGGAAATACACCGATCAGCCATAACATTAAAACTAGGGCTGCAACTAACGTTTATTTTTTTTTTTATTGATCAATCGGATAGGAAGAAAACAAACGTTCAGTACCTTTTTTTTTTTTTTTTTCATTTATTTAAAATAAAATCCACAAACTGTGTATACATACACATACAGTGCCCTCCACTAATATTGGCACCCTTGGTAAATATGAGCAAAGAAGGGTGTGAAAATTTGTCTTTATTGTTGAATCTGTTGATCTTTTGTTTAAAAAAAAAAAAAAAAAAAAAAAAATCATAAATCACAAATACTCTGCTCTCATGGATATCAAACAATTGCTAACAGTTGTATTCTAGCAAAATGTCCAGGTCCTCTGGCAGAAAAACAGCCCCAAAACATTAAAGAGCCTCCACCATATTTAACCGTGGGCATGAGGTACTTTTCCATATGGCTACCTCTCTGTGTGCGCCAAAACCACCTCTGGTGTTTATTGCCAAAAAGCTCTGTTTTGGCTTCATCGGACCATAGAACCCGATCCCATTTGAAGTTCCAGTAGTGTCTGGCAATCTGAAGATGCTGAGTTTGTTTTTGGTTGAGAGTAGAGGCTTTTTTTTTATTGAACTTGTGGTGATGTCGGTGACTTCGGATTGTAGTTTTGGAGACTTTCTGACCCCAAGACTCAACTAACTTCTCCAATTCTCCAGCTGTGATCCTTGGAGATTTTTTGGCCACTCGAACCGTCCACTTCCCAGTGCGTCGAGACGATATAGACACACGTCCTCTTCCAGGTTGAGTCCTAACATTTCCAGTTGGCTGGAACTTCTTAATTATTGCCCTGATGGTGGAAATGGACATGTTCAATGCTTGTGCTATTTCCTTACAGCCACTTCCCATTTTGTGAAGCTCAACAACCTTTTGCCGCACGTCACAGCTATATTCCTTGGTCTTACCCATTGTTATGAATGACTAAGGGAATTTGGGCTATGTCTTACCTCATATTTATTCCCCTGTGAAACAGGAAGTCGTGGTTGAACAATTTCCTGTTCCTAGTCAGCCAGGTGTACTAAAAAATGTAAAATATCAATGGAAACATACTTCAAATATATTTTTCTCATATGAACTCATCAGGGTGAATTCATCAAGCTGACATAAAAAATAAACTGAAGAAATTCATTTTCGTTGACTCTGGGTGTTCTGCTAAAGCTAGCGGCTTTGCATGACGTGCGTCATGTGCCATCGACTTGGAAAGGGCTTATACTTCCGGTTAGTTAAAAAAAACCCTGCTAGTGTTCCATTTGAGATGATAGTACCCTTCTAAAATTCATACACTAGACCGTAGAGTACGTAGTGTGTAGTTTAAGTGTATAGTACGTTATTTGGGACACAACATTGATCTGTACTCTCTGATGCGTGTTTTCGGATCAGAAGTAACGCAATGACCCGTGCCGTCCGCAGACCAGCTAATCCATAATGAGATTCGTTGGCCCCAATTTTCATTATCGATTTTATTGATTAGCTCTTCCAGCTCTAATTAAAACCTGTGACCGATGAAGTGAATAGCATTGCGCTCAATGCACATTGATGCGTCGAGAGAGAAGACTAGCCCGTCCGGTCCGATCCCACAGAAGAGCTATTGTAGCACAAATTGCTGAAATAGTTCACGCTGGTTATGATAGAAAGGAGTCAGAACACACACTATCTCAGCTTGCTGTGTATGGGGCTGTGTAGATGCAGACCGGTCAGAGAATCCCAGAATCCCATTTTCTTTTACATCATGTGGAGAGCAGGGTGCGTGCGCGTCACTTACCTGGCGAAGAGATGCACTGTGGGAAGAAGGCAAGCCGGCCTCTTTCAGCAGCATAATGCGCCCTGTGACGCTGCAGAAACTGTTCAGGAACGTTTGAACATTTAAACATTCAAATGTTTATTATTAATTTTTATGTAAGTGGAGCAGTGTGAACATAGATTGTATGGAGTCAATTTCCTGTCACGTGTGCATGAACGCAACACCTAGATTATTTAACAGAAAATCAATAGTTTTCACTTTATCTGTTGATGCATTCACTTTCTTTTTTTTTTCGTCTCAGTGCTAGTCTAAATATAACCGTCCTCGCGCGTAACTCGTCAGCGTACATGGACTGTGTTTATTAAAATCGGATTTCACTCACAAGTGGCTTATGAATCAATCGGCAGAGGACAAGAAATATCGCCTTAACGAATGATTTAACCAGCCTTTAATATTGTTAGTGTTTAGGACCCACTACTGTCACGGCACCCTCGTAGGACTAAAGTTTTATATTAAATACCAGTTAGTTTTGCTCATGAGATCAACTATTACAATAAACACGTGCCAGTCAACTGGTAATTCATGAAAATGCAGACAAGCGGTCTTTCACTAGACGAAAGTAAACACCGCAGTCTAAGATCCCGATATGTCGAGAATCGTCATCTTCATTTTAAGGCTAAAAAACCTGTGATTTGCATCAGCATCAGCAGCCCTGATATAGCATGACCGTTGTAAGCGTGTAAATCGTGCTTGGTAATTGCATCCTAAACATTGTAAAGGATGCTTAGTTGTAAACCGAGGACTGTTGCGGATTTACGCATTTGATTATGGATTTGTGAGGCGTAAAATTACAATCTCGTAGCATTTACGATTCCTTTGGACAGCATAATAACTCCATACGCTCCATGCTCAGCTGATTAACTACACTATCAGCTCATCCCCAAGTTGTAGGCTGGTCAGCTGTGCTAACATGTGTGGAAAAAGGTTCCCTCAGGCTGGTTACAGACTCCGTTACATGTTCGTGTGAGCAGAATTGGCTAGAAGACAGACACACTTAGCTGCCGTCTGTCATAGTCATTTTTTATTACGGGTTTTTTTGTTTTGGTTTTTTTTTGGGGGGGGGTTGTTGTTTGGGGGGTTGGGAGCATGTGTGTATCAAGGGCACTCGTTGCCCACGGTTGTTTTGCCTCTAGCTGTATTCTGCCTGCTGGTGCCGAAACACTCGCACCCTTTCAGTACCTCTTCCTCTGCTTTCACATTTCATTGCCTTATGGCTCACTTTAATCTTAGCCCCCGCTTCATCTCTGCCATTGTCACTATCCTCCTATTGGCGTTTTTATCGTATATTTCTGCTCTTTTTATTTCTTCATCCGTTTTACGTTTTCATGCTTCATCTCTCTTTCTGTCTCTCCGTGTCCTCAGCAGGTATCTGTCTCTGTCAGTCCATCTTCATTTTCTCCTTTTTTTTTTTTCCTCTTTTTTTTTTTTTTTTTTTTTTAATACACCCACTCACAGTCTTTGTTCTCGCAGCCCTCGTTTTCTCTCTCGCTCTGACGCTAGTGGGCAGGGTATGTGTCTGGAGGCTGAGGTGGAGTGTTTGATGCATGCGTTTCATTAACGCGTTCGATGGATTCGGCACGACTATAGGTAAAATCTGACTGATAGGCACCGACCTCGAACATCATGACATTTTTATTGATATTACTATATTGCTCATCACAGGCTGCCTCACATGTAGTTACAGTCAGTGAAAATAAGATTTATTACGTGACATTTATTTGACGCTAATTCTGAAACGAGCGTGCACTTGGACAGTTTTGCGAATGCTAATCTAACACCAAAGGGACGGCACGGCAGTGTACGAGTGCAAGTGCTAGAGAATTACAGGTCTGTATTCCTGTTAGAGGATGAACATGCTGCTAGTCCAGTATAGTCTGATTACTCCAGCACTTTTTGTTGTAAAAAAAAACTAAATGTGCTGTTTATTTACTTATGCTCTTTAGTTATCATGACCCAGTCCAACCCCGAATGTCTGACATCTCCTAAAACGATGTTTCGGCCAAGCAGACCGTTGTTTGGTGGTGTTATCGACATGCAGCATCTATCATGTCCCATTAACGATCCTGATATCGTGAATTCCATTATCGTCCGAGAACTAGACGAGCACGCTCTTCGGGTAAGTGCTGAAGTGAGCCGTGTTGTCACAGGTGAAGATCTATGCTTCATTTAAACCCCTCATTTTCCACCTGCGTTCAGGAGAGAGTGCAGTCGATGAGTATGAATAATGTAGGCAGATTTTAGAGCGGCTGAGTGAAACACATGTTCTCGGCCGTGCGCTAATGTAGAAACGCTTTACAACTGACAGCTGAGTGACTGCCGCTTCACTCTTCCTCTCTACTTTATCTTTCGTTTCGTCTTGCTCGTTCTCTTGCTTTTCCTCCCTTTCTCTCCTGCTTTCTGTCCATCAATCATCCTTTCTCCCCCCCCCCCCCATTTGCCTCCTAAACGTCTCTCACTCAGTCAGTGATCATTCTAATGCGATGAGGCCCAGGTATTCAGGCGAATGCCGTGTTTTTTTTTGCCTGTTGCAAAAAAAAAAAAAAGGTCCCTTTCCAGAACCTTCACACTATCTGTCCCTCAGCGGTGGAATGAACTTCCAACCTCAATCCGGACCACAGAATCTTTCACTATCTTCAAAAAAAAAAAAACAGCTGAAGACCCAGCTCTTCTGTGAACACCTAACCAACCCCTAAAATTTTTTTTTAAAACCCACCTTACTCTTGTTCTTACACCTCTACTCTGCGCACTTTGCTTCTCTAGAACTCAGTTAAAGATCTTGTATGGTTGCACTACTTGTATTGTTCTCTACTTGATATATCGCTTTGCTTGTATTTCCTCATTTGTAAGTCACTTTGGATAAAAGCATCTGCTAAATGAATACATGTAAATAAATTGACTCTGTGACATTACAAACTACTCCGGATGTAAACAATTGCAGAGTCATGTCCATTCGTGGGGGGGGGGGGGGTCTGAAAAAACGTATTGTAGGTGCTGAAACATTAAATAATCAGTCTCATTAATTGTGCATCTTAAAAATGGCCTTTTAAATGAAAGGTCTATATGAGCTACGTTACTGGTGCCCCATGTGAGGAGTAGTCTCTACCTTTCCTGTCATTCAAATGCATCTGCTGTACACTTCTCTACAGATACGGTGTATTTGAATCCACTCAGAACTGCTGTTGTAATCGTAATGACTATGTTGTGCTCCTGCTATGATCGTATTCCGAGCGTTGTGTATCCTTTCAGCTTGTGTTTGCCTTTTCTGTATTGACAAAGATGGACCTTCATTACTACATATACACATACAGCACAGCGGGCTTATTTTCTTCACATACATCCCAGCGTGTTGGGAAACTGGGGTCAGAGCTGAGGGTGAGGCATGTTGTGGTGTCCCTGAAGCAGAGAGGATTAAAGGCCTTGTTCCAGGACCCAGTATCGGCAGCTTGGCGGTGCTGGGATGTGAACGCGTGACTTTCTCATCAATAACCCAGAACCGGAACCGCTGAACCTCAGCCAATAAGCGTCCTCTGCCTTTATATACAATAATTGTCTGCAGTAATGACGAAAATCCCACTATCCGGCGTCTCCCAGAAGAACAACGCTTCCCTTTTGAATCGGTTTCTTTCTCATGCTGTCTCGGAGAGTGTTTCCATGCTGCTCTTGCTCCCCTGCCTTGCTGATGATGGACCTGCACGTACAGCACAGTGAACTCGTTTTCTTCACATATCTCCCGGCTTGTTTGGGAACTGGGGTCAGCGCTCAGGGTGAGACATGACACGGTGTCTTTGAAGCAGAGAGGATTAAAAGGCCCAACAGCGGCACCCAAAATCCTACTTAAAAATAAATAAATAAATAAAGTTGCAATTGTTGCAGTTTAAACGTTTTCTGAGCCACACTGTGAAGTACAAACACACAAAGAGGGTTGTGTTTTTTTTCGTTTTGTTTCATTTTTATTATAAAGCACAGTTCATTTAGATTTCTTCCTTTGTCGGAAGGTACGTAATAAATTGAATAGGTACCTTCACTAAAGTGAGTGAACACGTGGCACTGAAAGGTATGTGCTAGCGGTTGTGTTTGCTTCCTGTTTGTCAGGTCTTGGTGCTGATTGGCTGCAGACGGTGAGAAGGTTTAATAGAACTTAAAGTCAGCGTGAGAAGAGTGGATCGTGGCAGAGCAAGAGGAGGAAAGATGAGGGATGTAGAAGAGCTCAGTGATGTTGGAGCTGCTGTTCTCGGTGTGTGTGTGTGTGTGTGCGCGCGCGCGGTTAGCTAGCGGCGCTGAGGCGTTTCTGATTTAAACTGGCACATGGTAACAGTTCAGCTCTCTCGCACGCCGCTCCGCTCCGCTCCAGCACTCGGTTATCAGCGGAAATGTCAGAACACACCGCCCTCATTATCCACGCCCTTCCTCACGCGCGTTCACACTCTGTCTTTTCTTTTTTCTTCTCTTTTTCTTTACTTTCCTTTTCAACTGCCTGCCTTTTTTTTTCTTTTCTTTTCGGAGCAGGTCTGTAATACCAGGGTGTGGAGAGAAGGTTGTAATTAGTGATCAGCTACAGGTCTCCGTGCCTTTATCCCACTAACTCTAACCCTGTCGCCGCTTTGTTCACACAGCCGTGTGCAGCACAGTGTTATTCTTAGCACACGCACGCTCTCTCTCTCTCTCTCTCTCTCTCTCTCTCTCTCATTGTTCCCCTGCACTTTAAAGGAACAAAGGAGTGAACTAATGGCAGCGCGAAGCAGGGAGTAGGAGACGGCTCCCTGCCTTAATCACGCTCGCCCACTCTCTTCCACCTCTGCTCCCTCTCCACCTGGCTGTCGCGCTCGTTCGTCCTGCCCTTCTCTCGCTCGTTCTCCCTCTCTAATGCTACGTTTCAGCGCGAGCGTCCTCAGATAGGTGCGCGAGCAGCAGAACGAATTTGCTTTCCCGTGGTAAAGAAAGACGAGCAAATTACACTTTTATAGCCTTCTGTCACCATCCCTCGCTTCAACTATTACTCATCCCCCAGGCTGAGAGAGGGAGCGAGAGAATACTCTGTGTGACCTAAGCTCTGTGTGTGTGTGTGCGTGTGTGTGTGAGAGAGAGGTTGAAGGACAAATGTAGGTAGCCGTCAGTTTGAGCCTCATTCAGCGTTATGATCTCTATGACTTTGGAAGTGTGTTGGCTGGATTGCGACTGCAGCTGAAGTTTTCGTGTGTGTGTGTGTGTGTAGTTTGCAGTGGCTGTCATTTAGAATCCACTGGTGTCTTTCTCAGCCATCTGTCTGCTGCAGATTTTGTCTCTCTTTCTCCTTCAACCCCTAGTTCACCCTTTTCTTTATCTTTGTAAAACACAGTTTTCTGAAACAAAGACTGAATTCCCGCAACACGATCCTTTCTAGCCGTGTGTGTGTGTGTGAGAGGTGTGTGTTTTTACACGATCCTTTCTAGCCGTGTGTGAGGTGTGTGTGTGTGAGATGTGTGTTTGTACACGATCCTTTCTAGCCGTGTGTGTGTGTGTTTTTACACGATCCTTTCTAGCCGTGTGTGTGTCTGTGTGAGATGTGTGTTTGTACACGATCCTTTCTAGCCGTGTGTGTGTGTGTGAGATGTGTGTTTTTACACGATCCTTTCTAGCCGTGT
>NC_071268.1:11120993-11135993 GCF_023375685.1 Ictalurus furcatus | reverse complement strand
CCTTCTTGTTCTCTCTTAATCGCATTCTCTGTCCAGTTTTTTCTGTCTCTGCAAAGATTCCAGCATCTGCAGCTCAGGCATAGCATGTATGATTGTTGACTCCTTGCTACTGCGATACAGGAGCCACATGAATAAAAAAAACACCACCTTTCTGCTTTTTCAGCTAATTAAAATTCACCTGACAGAAAAGCCGATTCACCGAGGGAGAAAGAGTGCGGGGCATGAAAGACACATTGCTTCTGGTGGTGGTTAATTTTGCTTCACACTGACTTTATCAAGGCGAACTCTGACTTTTGAATGTGTGAGTCTCTATCTTGTGAGCCAAAAAAAAAAAAAAACAAACCACGCGTGGGACTGTGGTTTTTGGTCAGTGAAAACGGAGGAGCTGCTAATTAGCTGTCACTGAACTTTTGCCATGCCGTTCTTACTATTACAGGCGTACACCTGAAAAACTAAATCAAAGTAGTGTACCTAGCTAGGTTACTCTTACATTCTCTCCAAATACCTGGCAGAACTTACATACTGTTGATGCGTGCACCTTTCAGTATCACATTATCAGGAAGGCTACATGCTGGCTGGAGCTCAGTGGGAGAAATTCAAATGAGTTAAGTGCATGCAAAACAGCAGAACATGTCATTTTGTTTTATTTAAAAAAAAAACACTTCTATATCAACAGGCATTATTCTGTAATAATGTGTAAAACAGTAGTGTTTATTGTGCTGTCTATCAGCATTTACTGTTCTTTCAGTATCTACAAACACTGACTACGTTTACATGGACAGCAGTAGACCTTATTCTGAATAAGACAATATTGTGATTAAGGTGTTTGAGTAGTTTTCAGGATATTCCTTTCAAGTTCCCATTTTACATGTTATAGAACATAGTTCGATTAACAGCACACGTCATTACGTCCCCACGCCACGCCGTCCGACGTTCCCTCCAGAATTTCACGTATCGACATACAGTTGTTCTTCGTTATGGTCCCGTATACAGTTTCGTGTGTTTCATTTTTAATTTTACGAAAGCTTCAAGTGCAGTTAATTATTTGTCATGCTGTACGTGCAGATAGACGACTTCTTGAAGCCGTGAGCTGCGTCCCAAACCACATACTTACATACGATATAGTAGCTGAGATACATGTATTTCTCCTACTATATAGTAAGTAAGTACGCGGTTTGGGACACAGCCGTGTGCTCTTGTTTGCCGTTAAACGGTTGAGCGCTGCCGTGTGTGTACGTGTCCTGTTTCAAAATGCAGTGAAAACTCCCACACAACGTTAATAGTGTGATTAAGGTGTGTACATGTCTGTAATGCACATCCATAATGTGACTAAAACAGGAATACTCCACACGTCTTAATTCCATTTGTGTTTACTTCGAGTAGGACTTTAGTCTGATTAAGGTCATCAATAATCGCTGTTTACATGCTAGTTTCTTAATCAGAGTACCGTCTTAATCGGGTTAATATCGGATTATCGTTGTCCATGTAAACATACTGACTGTCTACTTTAGTAGGAACCCTTGTACACCTGCTCATTCATGCAGTTATCTAATCTGCTAATCATGTGCGGCAGTGGCTTGGCAGCAGTGCAGTGTATAAAATCATGCGGATACAGGTCAGGAACTTTAATGTTCACATCAAACATCAGAATGGGGGAAATTGTGATCTGTGACTTTAACCGTGGCATGGATTTTAGTGCCAGATGGGGTGGTTTGAGTATTTCAGAATCTTCTGATCTCCTGGGAATTTCTCACACAACAGTCTCTAGAGTTTAATTTTTCATTTATTTATTTATTTTTTGCTGCCTGCTTGGACAACTTGTTGGCACCACTGAATCTATCCATCATGCTTGTATTTAATTGCTCTCTCTCTCTCTCTCTCTCTCTCTCTCTCTCTCTCTCTCTCTCTCTCTCTCTCCAGCTCACCCAGACACACACACACACGTTCTCACAGTCAGTAAGTGTGTCTGTAGAGTGCAGACACTTTGTCAGACACAGCCACAGTGTAATGACTGCTCTCTCAGTGCTCTCAGGTCAGGGAATGGGTTTGTAAGATAAAGCTCTGGGCCTGCTGATAAGAACGTTCTCGGCTGTTTGTTTAAAGCTGCTATTGACTCCCAAGCTTACACAAATTCTAATTACAAGTTTGAAAGTGTTATCTCCTAATTGATGACCCACGTTGCCCTGCTTTTTCCCTGCTCCTGTGTAATAAATTAGCACTCCCTCTTAACGTCCTTTATCTGCGACGGGTTCGGACTCATTAAATGTTCCCATCCGCAAAACAGCAGGAGAGAAAGAAAGAAAAAAAAGGCACGAAGAACGTGGTGTGAAGCCTTATGATCTAATATCGAGTGCAGTTCAATTTGCAGAAGTAGAGGTTGAGGATATCTACCACACATTGTGGTTATCAGGAAAGAAAGCCGTGTGAACACTGTATGAAGGACAAAACAGTTGATGATGGATGTGTAGTGTGGGTCGGGGACGAATCAGCAGCCTGGGGCCCCAAGCAGAGATTGTGTTCGGGCTATTCGTTTTTTTTTTTTTTTTTTTTTTTAGTTGCCCTTCAGACAAGTAGGTTTAACAACCAGAGAAAGGGGCGGGGGGACTTCTTATTGACTTTCACACTACAAACCTTTTCATTTTTGCATGTGTGTGACACCACAGTGATGTAACTGTAGCGGCACGCTCGTACCATCCTATCACGACGGGACAAGGACTGGCTTCACGGTCGTCCCCGGTCCTCTCCAGGAACTCGTACGCATTCATTTCCATTATGTTATGTCCATTACGTTACAATAGCTAGCGCTTTGTAGCCTAGTCAATTCAATTCCGGGAAACCAAAACACAGGACTAGGCACCACATTGCAGCTTTCACTCACCTGCTGTGCTTATAGTGCTAATATATTTATGATTTGTCCACCAGACAAACGTCCAGAAATTACATTTTACAGCAAACAAACATTACACGACAGTTAGTTCCGGTTCACGAATTTGATTGGACAAGCAGCGTTCCAAGAGTTCTGATGTGTAGCGTAACAGCACCGTGTTCCACTGAAACCGTTACTACACTAACTACAGGCTCAGTCAGTCTGTGCCGTGGCAAAACTCCGTCTCAGGTCCTCGATGTGAATTCCTTGTTTACAGAACTGCTCTAGAAAAGCAATCTCACGCTCACAATTGTGCACGTGAGGCTGATCTTCACGCCAGCAGCGCTCTCGCTCCTGCGATGTCGCTGAGGTAAAGATTCACGGTATAAAACGTGCATCAGTGCAGTGATGGATATTATTACGGTGATGTATTTTCGACCGTTGTCTAAAAGTGTCAGATTCGACTGTTTGATGCCCAGAGTTCTAGTTTAAATAGGATTTGATACCACACCCAAATGAATTTAAAAGGAGTGTAAATGTTTATGTAACGCGTGTATAGAGTGTGTTAGCATGCTGCTCTGTTCTGCGTTAATGCATGGTGTTTAGTGCTGAGTGGATGGTAGGTGGGGTGTTTTTTTTTTTTTTGTTTTTTTTTGTTTTTTTTTCTTTCTTTCCTTTCTGTTTGTGGACTGAGCAATAGCTCTGTGCCTACTGCTTCAGAGGGCAATGGCACCACTTAGAATCATCATAATAACTCCCTTTTCACACCAGAGCCCTGTAGAAATGTGTGTGGAAGCTGCTGATAATTAGCACTGACAAGCACAGATTAAGCCTGAAAAGGGCAGTGGTGCTGATCTATTAGAAGCTCCTCATCACCTCCTTATTCACTGCAGAGGCTAAAGAGCTTTTTGTGCCCTTTTTCTTTTTTTTCTTTTTTTGATGACTGTACTGTTTCGAGTGCAGTACATATCCAGAATGTTCCGAATCTGAAGCAGTTAACAGCCTCGGCTGTCCCCCCCCCCCCCGAGCGGAGCGCGGGTCTCGGTGGGCTTGCTCTAGTCAGTAATGAGCGCTTTTGTTTGGCTGGCATTTAAGGCCAGGTGGTTGCTGTGGCATCACTTTGTGCTCTCTGCCTCCTCATTAACACACCCATCATTGCTGTTAATTAGCCGGCTTATTGTCATACCATTAGCTAGCGTCAGAATGCAGCCTTGGTGCTGGGGTTGATTTATTGATGGGCTTTATGTGAGCGGTGTGTACTGAAACCTGCGCTCCGGAAACATTTTGGCTAAATAACGCTTAATAAATGGCTATAAACGATGGCGTTCCTTATATTACATACGTTCCTAGTTTATAAACTGTTACATTTGAACAATATTATAACCTGGTCTATATATATATATATATATATATATATATATATATATATATATATATATATATATATATATAAACAAAATTCAAAAGGAAATGATCAAATCCATAATTGTTCATTTCTAGTTCTCGAAGCATACTTTTTTTTTTCTTCCACAGAAACTCTACAAAGGGCAAGACACAAAATTTATGATGAAATCTTGACGTTGCGTCTGCTGCATTTATTTTTTGCTTAAGATTCTCTTATTTCATTAGATTTCACTCGCAACTTTGAAATAATTGTGACCGCCCTGGTGTCTAGTGTCTGTCTCGTTTTCTCTTCCCGTCTCCTTTTCTTGACTTTTGTTCCCCTCTGTTTTCTGAGAAGCTGGGAAGCGGTGCGGAGATGGAGACAGCGTTGGAGGAAGAATGCTAATTCGATCATCGTGGCAGAGAGGGAGGAGTGCTAGCATCTAAAATGAGACTCGGTGGACCAACAGTGGCACTCCCACACACATGCGCGCGCGCGCACACACACACGCGTGTGTCTTTCTTATCACTGCGTGCGTGTGTGTTTTTGGCCTTGGCCCTTTCGTCCTGTCTCCATCTTTCTAGTCAATCATCCGTCTCACACTTGGAAATACAATCACATTTGGGTCGGGAGAGAGGGAGGAAATGGGGAAAGAGAAAGATGGATAGAACTGCATCTGGACGAGGGAGAGAGCGAGAGGGGAAAGGGTGGAGGAAAGAAAAAGTCATTTGTATGTGTACCCAATTACCAGGCATTGTGCCCAAAGTCACCTTTACTTCATTCCTGCTCTCTCTCTGTCTCTCTCTGTCTCTCTCTCTCTTACTGCACATGCTCAAAATAGAAAGGCAGTATACTTAGAGTACATGCACAAACACACACACACACTGAGACAAACACACATTTTCTTTGTCTGTAGACAAAAAAATTATAGGTTGTGGTGTGTGTGCGCATGTGTCAGAGTTTTGAGTAGTAGTTGTTTGTGCACTAGGCTTCTGAAGTGTTTGTGCCTGTCAGAGTTGAAAGCTCTGTGTGTGTGTGTGTGTGTGTGTGTGTGTGTGTGTGTGTGTGTGTGTGTGTGTGTTTGTTTGTGTGAGAACGTGTCAGCCTCATGGCCCGAGGGTTGTGTATACGCCCCGCTGTGTCTCTGCTGATGAGCGACGGCGAATCCTCCCCTGGCCCATGACCTCATTAGAACAACCTCGTTAGAGCCTCGTTATGGACTGCCTCGTAATTAAGAGACCGCCGCCTGCTCTCGCACACCCACACGCGTACACTAATTCTCCCTCGCCTGCTCTTCCTGCCCTTATGAGAACAGGAATAAGGACAGTGAGAAGGAAAAGGGGAGGGAGAGTTTAAGGGTGCACGTTCACCGAAAGTTCAACTTTATGCCTTGTCGATGTCGAGTAGGTGTGGGATGCATTGTGGGAATCCAGGAGGAGAACTTGATTCACAGCATGGGGAGAAAAAGTTTCAGCTGGGAAATAATGTATGCCGATTTCCAGCGGGAGCTACGTAGCAGAGATGCATGGACGGGGAATGAGTGTCAGCCTGTATAATAGCACATTTTGACCGTGTTTTGAACATCCACATAGTTGAAATGTCGCACACAATGCTCTACAACTCAAACTAACTATAGTATTATTTTTCAAATCTGTGGACGCCTGACCATCACATCCAAATGTGTTTGTTGAGTATCCCATTCTACAGGGTGTCCCAAAAGTCTCCATGTACAGGGGAAATGAGCACTTTTCAGCAAAATGTCTTCCAAAATAGTTCATACTTACTTTATATTATTATTTTTTTTTCCTCAGACAGTCTTTAAAAATGTCTTCAGAAATCATTCTCATGGCTGGATCGGGAAGCTCTCGCAGGGTTGCGCTGGACTTTAACAGGAAACATGGCGAGCACATCACACACGACACTGTCGCCAAACTTATTAACATGTTCAAAAAGACCGGACGTATTGCGGACGTCCGCGAGCATCCACTGACGAAGGCGCAACCGATGTGGTGCTGGTGTACATACTGCAGTATGTACTGTACTCCACTCTTCTGGGAAGGCTTTCCACTAGATTTTGGAGTGTAGCTGTGGGGATTTGTGCTCAATCAGCCACAAGAGCATTAGTGAGGTCAGGCACTGATGTTGAGTGAGGAGGTCTGAGCACCATTCCGCTTCATCCCAGAGGCGTTCAGTGTGCTTGAGGAGTGTCCTGCACAGAGCCTCGACAAGTTCTTCCACACCAACCTTGGCACACAAGTCTTCATGGACCTCAGTTTGTGCACAGACGCGTTGTCATGCTCGAACATGTTCCAGTGAAGGGAAGCTGTAATGCTACAGTATACAAAGACTTCCTGTACAATTATGTTCTTCCAACTGTGTTGAACCACGATATGGGTGTGATGGTCAGGTGTCCACATACTTTTGGCCATATAGTGTGCATCACTCATTCTTGTTTTTGTTTTTTTTTGCTTGACGTGACATGCAGCTGTTTGTGCCCCACTTTTTTGCTCGGTCAGAACGGCGCATTAAAAAATGCTCTGAAGGTATAGCGTATGCATGCGCCGCATGCTGTGTGTGACAGCGAGGTACAGAAAGAGATCTGTTCTCTTGGAGGTGTTGGAGGGTGTCTAATCTGTGGATCTCGCATAAGAGTGTGTATGTGCTTCTGCTTCATCACTCTTTATTCCATGAACATCGTGGCTGGAGTTGCACAGCCGTGTGTGTGTGTGTGTGTGTGTGTGTGTGTGTGTGTGTGTGTTCAGGGCAGTTAGACGCAGGTTTAAAGTTTAATAAAGCTGTCAGTGCTCAGTGATTCTGTTCAGGCTTAACCAGAGCTGACACGTTTGGTATAGCACAAACGCTCCAGACCTTCTCACCAAGAGACGTCTCAGCACAGCGCGCTCACCTCGGCAGTGCGTCGCTGCGCGTGTTGGATCAGATTACTAAGCCAGCATTTGATTTATTTTTATTTTTTTGTTATATATCGAATGAGCGCCTGGTTTTTCCACCCAGCTGCACAGCTGTTAAATCTCAGTAGGGATTTCTCTCCAAGTCTCTGTACTAATAGGCTTTAGTCACGTTAGTCCAGTTAAAGTTACAGCTTTAACACAGAACCAAGAATGTTGGAGACAAGCAGTGGGTACTGCCTCTCGTGATGCGATTTAAGCCTGCTTCATGCTGCAGGTTTACTTACACCAGGGTTACGCTAGTTTTTAACTGCATGTACTGTACACATACTCACATACTCGAGATGGCTGAGCATGTACGTTTTACTCTGGTGTTGCACATAGTGAACAAACTAGAGCTGTGTCTCATCTCAACTCGCATACTTCTCGTCTTTTCTAGATAGTTTTACATCTTAACACTAATGGTTTCTGTATCGTGAACCTGCTTAGGAGTCTGTTTGATGACATGTTAACGGACACGTCTTGTAGATAGGTGAATATTTGTAAAGGTATTGAATTTGAAACATTCCCATTCACGCTTAGTGCCTGTGAAGTGCCTTGAAACGCGCGGCGTTATTCAATGCGTCGATGTAATTTCCAGTGAAACAGGAAGTCAGGGCAGGACATATCGAGTGGCTCCTCCGCCTTGTTCAATAGCTAATAACGTTTAGGTTCGCCTCACAGCCCGGGCTAAGCCGTACTTGACGGTGAGTACCGTGGGGTTTTTATAATGTTGGGGGCGGGACACTTCAGATATTAGAGAGCATTTGATGGAACAGAAAATCTGATCTAGAAGCTGAAGTGCAGAACGATGTCATCAAAACTGTTGATCCGTATCGGGGGTAGAGAGAGACGGTCAATTTTGAATGCGTCTGTCTTCTAAATGTGAATCTTGGCATTGTTTTGGAGCACGCTAGCTTATAGATAACCTTACGGCTGACGCCTACATACTTAAGTCACAAAACTTCAGTTTAGATAGGTGGAAAGTTTTAAAGAGAAATGAACAGAGCGTGTCGGCGTGTTTTACATCTCCATGCACAGCGACAAATACAGTGGGGTCAAATAAGTATCAGACGTGTCAACATTTTTTTCAGTAAATATATTTACAATGAGGCTATTCACTTGAAGTTTTCACCAGACATCAGTATTACCTCAAGAACTCCACAAATATAAAGAATTCACAACATTAAAGTCCATAAATAAAGTTATGTGTAATAAAGAGGAATGGCACAGGAAAACAGTATTGAAGACGTTAAGAAAAAGCAGTTCTCCAAGGTAATTTAAGGAACCAGCTGAAATCTGTAAGTAATTATATCCCCTATCTGTGCAAATTATTATCAGCTGGGTTAGTAAATTGATGGTCTATAAAAAGGCTTTTCGTTACCAAGGTGTCAGACAAGAAACATCTCATGATGGGTAAAAGCAAAGAGCTCTTCCAAGATCTTCAAAACCATGCTGTTGCAAAACATATTGATGGATTCGGATACAGACGTATTTCAAAACTTCTGAATCCTCCAGTAAGCACCGTTGGGGCCGTTATCCGCAAGAGGAAGCAACATCACTCCGTCATCAACCGGTCACGCACAGGAGCTCCTCGCAAGATTTCTGACCAGGGAGTCAGAAGAATAGTCAGAAGTGTAGCCCAAGAGCCAAGGACCACTCGGAAAGAGCTCCAGAAACACTCGGGGGCAGCAGGTGCCATCGTCACAGAGAAAACAATAGACAATGCACTCCACTGCTCACGCTCACCCCGCAAGACTCCAGTACTGAAGTAAAAGCATGTCAAAGCTCGTTTACAGTTTGCTACAACTCATTTGGACAGGCCTATGAAATACTGGGAGAGTGTGGTCTGGTCAGACGAGAGCAACATTGAACTTTTTGTCTGTCACACAACACCACCATGTTTGGAGAAGAAATGGCACTGCACATCACCCTAAAAACACTATACCAACAGTGAAGTTTGGAGGTGGAAGCATCATGGTGTGGGGCTGTTTTTCATCACATGGTACTGGCAGACTTCATATAATTAAAGGAACGATGAATGGAGCCCTTTACCGGGAGACTCTTGAGAAGAATCTGCTGCCATCCACCAGGATGATGAAGATGAGACGTGGGTGATGAGATCTTCCAGCAGGACAACGATCCAAAACATACAGCAAAGGAAACTCTCAATTGGTTTCTGAGAAAAATAATCAAGGCATTAGAATGGCCCAGTCAGTCACCTGACTTGAATCCAATCGAACAAGATTTAAAGACCAATATGTTTAGAAGAACGGGCCAAAATCACACCTGAATACTGCGGCCCATTCATTTCTTCATGCAGGAAGCGTCTTGAAGCCGTCGTTACAAACAAAGTATTAAATAAATTTCAATTAGTGTGTTCAATACTTTTTCCCTGTGTCATTTCTCTTTATTACACATAACTGTGTAGATTTCTTAAGTTAATACTGGTGTCTGGTGAAAATTTCATGTGGATAGCCTCAATGGAAATATATTTAATGATAAAAATCTTGCCGCATCCAATCCTTCCCCCCCCCCCCCCCCCCACTGTACGTGTCCCGGAATAGGCGTATGAATACTCGAAACATTATACAGGTCAAAGTAGAAACCTGATTCAAAGGAATGCTTGCCTTTCTGTTAGATACGACTTAATCTTTAAGATGTTCAAAATGTATGAAGCCGAGTATGTGAGCAATGTAATCTTTAGCCTTAGGCTTTACACACTAGGACTGCGAGAAGAAATTACTCCAGCTGATTTTTCGTAACATTTATGCGGTTGAAGGCCGAAAATCCACATGTGAATGCTGTACAATATTCTTTTGGTTGTCTCACTCAGTTTCCTGATCTTTATTGAATAAGTGACTTTATTTAAGAGAGGTCTCTTCAATCGAAGACTTCACCAGGCCACCACTAGATATTTCCTAGCAATGTAGTAGTACTTCAGTAGTGTGTGTTTATTTTTTGTCGTCGTCGCCGTTTCCCTTTTAGCATTGTTCTCATGTTATGGACTGCTGGCCGAGGGCCGAGGGCACGGTGGTGCAGAGGGCAGCGTTTGCAGCCTCACGGTAACAGCGTCCTTGGTTTAATCCTGATCCAGCGTTCCTGTCTGTCCGGAGTTTTACACGTTCTCTCGGTGTCACCGGGGTTTTCTCCGGGTTGTCTGGTTCCCTCCTACTTTTCAGAATCTTGTGAGTAGGCAGACGGACGACCGTAAACCCGGCCGCGAGTGTGATTGAGCGCGTGAACGTGTGAGCGGAGACCGTGACGAAATGAAAGAATGTTGTGGGGTTTATGCCGTCCGGACGCAGTGTAGCGCTACTGCTAATGTTCACTGTCTGTCGCAGAGCCAAGCACTTATTAAATATTTCAAGTGAGAAAGCATTTGGATTTTATTTCAACAAGGTTGACCGCTCTAACACACACACTCACACACACACACACACACACACACACATACACACACACACACACACCCACACTCCCACAACTCTGAGGAGTGTTCTGATGCCATTTATAAGCTTTTTGAATGACAGATGCTCAAATTCGGAGAGTGACTTTCGGCATGAGCATGAAACATCAGACTACTACTCTGTGTGTGTGTGTGTGTGTGTGTGTGTGTGTGTGTGTGTGTGTGAGAGAGAGATAGCACACATTGCTGGTGGCAACACCACTGGCTTGGCCCGGTCAGACACCATGACAGGTTCAAGTTATTCGCTGATGACATCCAAGAGGAATGAACCCCACAGCAGTCTGTCTCTCTCGCTCTCTGTCTTGCTCTCTCTCACTCTCTTTCTCTCTCTGTCTCTCTCTGTCTCTCTCGCTCTCTGTCTTGCTCTCTCTCACTCTCTGTCTCACTCTCTCGCTCTCTATCTCTCTCTCTCTGTCTCTCTCGCTCTCTGTCTTGCTCTCTCTCGCTCTCTGTCTCGCTCGCTCTCTCACTCTCTGTCTCACTCTCTCTCTCTCTCTCTCTGTCTCGCTCGCTCTCTCACTCTCTGTCTCACTCTCTCTCTCTCTCTCTGTCTCTCTCGCTCTGTCTCTCTCTCTCTGTCTCTCTCGCTCTCTGTCTTGCTCTTGCTCTGTGTCTCTCTCGCTCTCTGTCTTGCGCTCTCTCTGTCTCTCTCGGTCTCTCTGTCTCTCTCGGTCTCTCTGTCTCGCTCTCTGTCTCGCTCTCTCTCTCTCTCGCGCTCTCTGTCTCTCTCTGTCGCTCTCGCTCTCTCGCGCTCTGTCTTGCTGTCTCTCTCTCTCTAGCTCCTTCTGTTGCTCTTCTTTATCACCCTATCACGCACATGCAACACATGTGAAATCCCCCAGAGCTGCTACAGAGGCTGACGTCCCTTCGCTCTCTCGGAAGCGGGCGTGTTTGTCTGTGTGCGAGCGGTCGATCCACCCTATTGTTGCTCCGGACGAGGAGGACACTCGGCTGACCGAGCAGTTAAGTTGCAGTGCCAGGGGACAGAAGCTCGAGGGTTCGAATCACAACATTTCTAAGAGTTGTCCATGCCTAATTTCACACTTTTCCACCGCTAAAAAGAGGATTTCAAAATTGGCTGGCAAAATTGGTTCGGTTCCAGCGCCACAATCCTTCTGAGAACCGAATGTTGAAGCAAGCAGTTCAATTTATTTCATTAGATTTTTTTTTCTTTAATAAGCCATATCGCCAGCGTGTTAATCAGACCGGAGGGTAAATTAAATGAAAAATCTCTGGAAGTGTGTGAGAACTCTTCCAGCCCTTTTCTCCCTTCTCTGATCTGATCAGCTGCACTCAGCTAATTCATTTTCTTAAATGTGGGATTGTCCATCGTAACCCCCAACGGAGAACCCACGATGTTTGGAAAATCTGCAGTCGTTCGTCCACGGCCAGTCGTTTTCATTTGGGGGTTTTTTTTCCCCCCGCCTCAAGTACTTGGTTTGATCCATTGAAATGCATTGCTGGTCTGCGAGTTGGTGACCCCTGATTGACCTGTATAGTGAAGTGGCTTTCTGATATTTCACATAACATGGTTCCAATGTGTACTTTTAACTGGGGTGCACAACACAGACACGTTTTTTTATCTCACTGAGATCGGATTTTGAAGTTTGCACAGCACTCTACGCCGCCCAGAAGCAGAAAGCAGTAGGTGTATCTGTTTGCTATTTGCTTCAGGAAAGCTCGATCAATACACCTCTATATGCGGCAAAAGGAAGAGCAACGAAGCAACAGAAACACTCTGTGCCGACCCACTGAATTGAAATCTGTCCACAGAGGAGCCACCCCAACACCCGCCTCCCTCGCCCCCTTAAAGTTTCAGTCATGAAGTTTCTTTTATTAAAAAAAACAACCTTTTTTTGTTATTTCTTCTCCCTCAGTTTAATCCCTGCAAACGCCTGACCCTGCACTCTTATTCTCACTTCCTTTCAGGGCTTTTTCCCTGTCTAGGGTTTCTTATGCAAAATAAAATGTGTTTCAAATAAAACTCATGCAAAATGTGCAACAATCGAAATTGGCCAGTGAAGTGTTTCTTCTTGTCTGTTGTGACACACGCATGGCTGGCGCTAATCGCTAACACACTAATCTGGCTGGCGCTTTGGGCTGCCTGCTATCTTGCCCTATCCACACACAGAGGTGATTAGGACACAGCGTGCAACGTCAGCGTGCAGAACGACAGATAAAAATCTGCAGGTGTCTGTCTCTCCTTGCTCGCGCTCTCTCTCTCTCTCTCACTCACTCTGTCTGTCTGTCTCTCTCGCTCTCTCTCACTCACTCTCTCTCTCTCGCTCTCTCTCTGTCTCTCTCACACTGTCTCTCTCTCTCACTCTCTCTCTCGCTCGCTCTCTCTCTGTCTTTCTCACTCTCTCTCTCTCGCTCGCTTGCTCTCTCTCTCAGTCTCTCTCACTCTCTCTCTCGCTCTCTCTCACTCTCTCTCACTCTGTCTGTCTGTCTCGCTCTCTCACACTCTCTCTCACTCTCTCTCACTCATTGTCTTTCACTCTCTCTCTCACTCTCTCACTCATTCTGTCTTTCACTCTCTCTCTCGCTCTCTCTCACTCTGTCTGTCTGTCTCGCTCTCTCACACTCTCTCTCACTCTCTCACTCATTGTCTTTCACTCTCTCTCTCACTCTCTCTCTGTCTCTCTCACTCTGTCTGTCTGTCTCGCTCTCTCACACTCTCTCTCGCTCTCTCTCACTCTCTCTCTCACTCATTGTCTTTCACTCTCTCTCTCACTCTCTCTCTCAGTCTCTCTCACTCTGTCTGTCTGTCTCGCTCTCTCACACTCTCTCTCGCTCTCTCTCACTCTCTCACTCATTCTGTCTTTCACTCTCTCTCTCGCTCTCTCAGTCTCTCTCACTCTGTCTGTCTCACTCTCTCTCTCACTCATTCTGTCTTTCACTCTCTCTGTCTCTCTCAGTCTCTCTCTCTGTCTATCTCACACTCTCACTCTCTTTCTCTCTCGCTCTCTCACTCATTCTCTCTCACTCTGTCTGTCTCACTCTCTCTCACTTTCTCTCTCTCTCTCTCTCTCTCTCTCTCTCTCTCTCTCTCTCTCTCTGGTTGTGATGTCGAGTGTTCAGAAGTGTGAGCACTATATTTACGGCGTGATGGGAAGTACTGGCTGAAGAGAGGCATGCTCTGCTGTAGACTGATGCTCCGAGGGGCCCGTGCACTTTCCCCTGCTTCTGCTAATTGGATCGATTCGCGCAGGTGATAGAGTGCGAAGGGTCAAAGCACAATCGGGGTGAAAAAGAGGGTCAGCAAACTTTTGCTTTTCAAGACTTTGAGAATTGCGCGAGTTCCTGTCCTGGTGGATCGACGTGTCAGTCTTCACTGAATTTATCTTGTCCTGCACTCACACTGAACCCCTTCCTGATCACTTCTACCAGAGTGTACAAGTATGTGTATAAAAGAGGCTCTAGAAAGAAGCGCTGTGTGTACCAAGTAAGGAATAAACCATTACGGGGTGTGCGTTTATGAGAAAATAATCCAAGTTACTGTTATTGCAATAACAGTCATCCCCCTCCCCAATGACCTGTTACACCACAGCAGTCTGTCAACGGTATCATTTTTCTCATTGCAGAATGACGCGTCATACATTTGATCCATTTAGACTCGCTCTGTACAGGATTTTGCTGCAGTGTTTGAGTTTTTTTTTCTTCTTTTTTTTGCAGAAGACTACTCGGATTGCACGAAACGGTCTTTCACAGTGTTGTTGGTTGGTAAATGAGAGCGTTTAGCTATATTCATGTTCGATGCACGTGAATCGAAGAGGACTTTGTCTCAACACGCGTCGTGATGTCACATGACGCGTCTTGGCCCAAATCTGCAGTCTTTTTTTTTTTTTTTTTTTTTCAATAGTAAACTCCTCCTAATTTTGCGGCGTTTACTTGGTTTTGCATCCGTTTCTACGATCGCAAAAATCGCTACATCTTGCAGGGGCTGTGTGGTAATGTTTAATACTGTGGAATGTCCACAAAACAACGCCTCACACATATCCTAGCAGTTATAAACCATCGCTCCGTCACCACACTTTCTTGCCTTTAATAAGACAAAATAATAATAATAATAATAATACAGCTCATCATGTTGCTGCGAAGGCAAAAATCCCTTCATTCCAAAGGCTCGCTTGTGCTGGAAAATGCATCTCGGATTATTACCAAGCACCAACGCTGGAGACTCCTTCCAAAACTGTTCGGTAAACATATCCTCAGGGGAAAAGTTTCAACCTGTCCGTGCGGCTCGTGCGCCCGACACGTCCCTGCCGACGTGAGTCGTTGCTACAGAACCGGTTCTGTATTAGAATGAGTGCATTAATATAAACATGGCAGCCAG